>NC_053402.1:16903963-17203963 GCF_016859285.1 Xiphias gladius | reverse complement strand
AAAATAACTCTTGATTGCTCTCATCCATAATTACATCTAATGCAGGACTCCATGGTCGTAATAGAGCAGAACAAGTCGGGCTTTGAGCGTCCTGGAGATGTGGAGTTTGAGGACTACAGTCAGGGCATCAACCGAGCCTCATCTGACAGTAGCCTGGGTACACCTAAAGGCCCCATGGACCTTCTGGGAAAGAACAGGAGCAAAAACTTTTGGCTTTTCAGCAAAAGGAGTAAGGTAGGACATGGCACGCTAGCAGAGCACATTAGGCCATTTAGCTTAATGACATGGCCTCACATTCTGCATTGTGGAAATTGTGCAATGAATGAGGGAGCATCAATGATAACCGTTGGCAGATTTGAAAATCGGCCATGGTCGGCACAGTCAGATTAGTGGGTGACTCCTTGCATGGCAGAGTTACTGTTTGAGCCACAGAGCCAGCAGGCAGAGTCAGGAAATCCCCTCTACAGAGAGCACTCATGATGGACCTGCGGTTGTGGCTACACATGCAACACACAAACCCACATACACAACGCTCTCATCTCTCAAGTCCAGTATAATAATGCATGAACCTCTTTCATTATGTTATACATGAACTCACACACACCCCAACACTTCTAGAAAAAGGTCCTTTGCATGACTCTGTCCCTGGCTGTGAGTGAATAAACCTTGCCCCCCCCCCCCCCCCAACACCCTCCCTCTCTCTGCAGTGTGGTTTCCAATAGGTCAACTGGCAGTCAGCATTCTGCTGTGCTTGTGCTTTCATCAGCACAGGGCCCAAACAACATTGAATTTTCCTCTACAGGGATCCACAAACACACTGCTTCCATTATACTGCCCAGAACCTAGCATTATGTCTCTCATCACAATAAAATCTTTGTACCAACATTTGGATGACACCGGGTTTGCCAGGTCAGAAAAACTGGATCAGGGCCAACCGCACAGTCATGCCAGAAATGTTAACATTGACATTTCTGTATTTGCTCTTGAGTATCTACTTGGGTCAAGAGAGCTTCACTGATGTATAAATCGTGGAGCACTCTTGCTGAGGTCCAAAATTAAAGTGGTGATATGAGAGGCTGACCACTAACCAGCCGATGGTCCCCCTCCTCCAGTCCCAGCACTAAACGATCCCTTCTTTCTTCCCTGCAGTGTTTGCTTGTTCAGCACCTCGCTGCTCTCTGCATGTCTCACTGGCTGTGCTCTGCTCTCCACTCTTGCCGTCCTGTGTATGTGTGTGGCACACTGCTCTGTGTCATCAGTCATGCTCTCCCAATTAGGCCTGTAGCAGTACGAATAGGAGGCTGACTATATTGGCTTGAGTGAGCTTTTGGTTTTTGTCTGGTCCCTAAACATTTCCATTCTTAACTGCTCTCCTGTATTTAGATCCCCGTAACTCTCAAGAAAACTAGCACCTACCCGGTAGACGTTCTGTATTTACAGCTCCCAGTATTCACACAAGGGACCTTGTCTAGGGCAGTTTCAGACATTCACTATTGAAGACTAGGAAGTATCAGCCTCCTCTGTAATTTAACTAATGGAGCTCACCCCCACCATTCCACATAGACATGTGGCTGAAACAGAGATTTTAACGCTAGTACACCCCAGGCATGTTTTCATGTTAACCTCTTTCTAAGAGGTGGGCATTCATCAAGCTCCAAAAGTCTATATGCACTATTCCACTATGTTAATTAAGCAGGCTATTTATAACAACTGCACTGATATATGAATGAATATTTCATCAATATAGGTCAGACTGTGAATCAGATTGAACTGTTAACACGATTTTTCACACTGAATCCTAATGGCTTGGTTCTGCAAATTTGGCCTAAGGAAAATGTTGTCTTTATACCGTGGGTCTTATTTTTACAGTTTGGGTCATTATACTTGTCATTTATAAAAAACATTTTACCGACCATTTTCCCTGTAAATACAAAGGATACTGCAACCCCACTAGACTGCGTTACACGTTGGTAAACTCTGAGAAATTTTCTATAATATTTTTGTCACAAACTCGCAGTCAGATTTAAATTAGCCCATTTTTACCCATTATCCTGGACCACTTATGTGGGCGTGAAATCCAGATGAATGCATCCAAACTCTCCATTATAGTCGTCAATTGCATTGCGAAACAGTGTGTGTGCATTCTGCCCTTAATTTAGTTGTACAGTTGTGTCTTTGCAGTTTCACCACATCTCCGCAAGGAGGCTGGGGAGTAAAATATAATAACCTATGATGGATAAACCTATGAAAATAAGAGCCAGGCTTTAAAAATTATAGAATATTCTTAAACGAATTTAAGAAGTTCAAATTTGGTTTATTCTAATTGGCCTGCCCCAGTTCCTCACTGTGGCTCACACTGCCCTTCAACCTGGAGCGAGTTTGACTGCAGGTGTTGGGCTGCTGTGGCACTGGTTGGGAGCTGTAGTTGGTCGCTTGCAGTGTGGTTTTTGTGATTTGGTTTTTTTGATGTGTGTGTCATTGAGAGCCAAGGAGACAGATGTGTGTTTGTGCTTTTCATGCTCTCTGGGCTCGTGTGCTGGGTTTTGCTCCAGTGTTGTCTTCCTGGCTTTGTGGTGTGCTTTGAGGTGTTGACGGTGTCTTTTTCTTTCCCTTGTCACCTTGTTTGTTTTTTGTCTTCCCCGTCTTCCCTCTTTTTTCTATCCTTCCATTCCCCCCTCCCCCATCCCGTACACCAACCTACTATGCCTGCATATCTCATGCTCGGGTGCTGGTACTTTGGTCTCGCCCCACCCCAGCTCTCTCCCTCCACGGTCCCACCTTTCTCCACACCCCCTGCCCCCTCGCCTGCTAACGGACCCCCTTCCCCCAAGTTTGGCCGGGACCCCCTGTCGTACTGTTTGAAGGAGATCAATAAGACAGTCAAACCCAGAATCTCTTCCTTCCGGACACTCAGGAGATCGGTGAGTCACCAGAGGAGAAGGTGCGGGTACCAGGAGACCTCCACCCATCGGGCCTCGCACATCATCCTGTGTTCCTGCCTCTCCGATAGTGACTAAATTCCTCATATGAATAAGACAATTAAAATTTTCAAGACTTACACATGTGGCATAGCTCTTACTGCCCAAAATGGCACTACCGCTATTTTTAATATTTGTGTGTGTTTGTGCGTTTATAAACATGTAATAAACACCTTTTTGGGATGGAAAACAAGAACCACATTTAAGGATATTGTGAGATTTTTCTATATGCATACTGTTTCTTTTTTCCTCAGAAGTTTACTCCAGAGAGAATCACGGTAATATGGACAACAAAGCTGTTGTGGGCGTCTCGGCTGTGTGACACAAAATTGCCACCTTTTCACTACAACAACTCATCTCATCGTAATAATTTCCCCTTCACGGAACTCTGCTGGAGTTTCTGTGTTTAGTTGACTAAACATGCAGCATCCCGCATCATGTAATGTGGCCAAAGGCTTGTTTGTATTGAAGAGGTGGCCACCTGGTGGTGGAGCAAGGGAGGAATGCTTGGTAGCACAAGAGGAAACTGAGCAATTTATAACCCAATTTTAAAATAGCCTTAATTGTTTCTGCATTCTCTTGTGTCATCTTTTCCATCCAAGACTTTATTTCTTGAACTTGTAGTTAAAAAAATAGGGCAATGCAGAGTTTGCTACATTGTATTTTTTGATCCATGGGTGGTGGTTTTGGGTTCAGCTCACTGTTGTTTGTCACTGGCTTTACATTAATTTGATGCCTAACACATGTTGTAACTTAGAGATTTGAAACTAACGTTTTGTCTGTTAAACACTATCCCTTGAGCTGAACTTAAACCGTAGGCTTTGTGTTCCTCCTGAGATGTTTGTTTCAGTTATCATGGTTACTGTGGTTATGAAACTGCTGCTTCAGAGTAGGTTCAGTGTTAATCCACCCTTCCTGTGACCTCTTGCAGGCTACAGTGACAGAGGACTTCGCGCATCTTCCTCCAGAGCAACGCAGGAAGAGGTTACAACAAAAACTAGAGGAAATTTGCAAGGAATTGCAAAAGGAAATAGATCAGAGGTGTGTGTGTGTGTTCGTGTGTATATGTGGGTATCTTTCTGCATATTAATGATGATCTCTGTTAGAACCTCTCTGGCGGGGGTGTGGATATAATATTCATGCAGTGCACATCAGTGTGTATAACGCTGTGGTGCCTGTGTGAGCGTTTGAATTGTTTACCCAGCCCTCAGCTCTGCAGGGAACCGATTTCTGCTGAAAGTCACTTTCCCCCTTTTTCCCCTTGTTCTTCTCCCACTCTCTCTTTCCTCTCTTCAGTGAGGCCCTGGGGAAGATGAAAGATGTTTATGAGAAAAATCCTCAAATGGGAGACCCTGCTAGTCTGGCATCCCAAATCAGCCAGACATCCCAGAATATAGAGCGGCTCAGAGGAGAACTCAACAAGTATGAGGTAATCAAGACCTCTGTTTTTCATTCATATTATGAGGTCCTCATTTGTTAATTCTTATATATTGTGAGGCCAAAAGACTCTCAGCAGTTTATCTAACTTATCAAAAAGTAATTAGGTGTCAGTTGTTAGTAATTAGAAGTGCTGATCCAACTTATTACATGTTAAAATATTTATTCTTTTTTTGTAACTTCTTTTTTCCTTAGACCCACACCTTCAAGGAAGGATTAGGCAGAGGTTAGGCAAAGAAAATAAATGATGTGAAAGGGACAGGTGAATGCCATTGTTCTAAAAACAACCGGAGGCAATTAAAGGTCTTCACCCCTTAGTGCTGGATTACTGCAATTTGCGTCAATAATAGTATTCCCCTCAAAGTCATAGATCAGTCAAATCTGAACACACCGTCATGATAATCATAATTTTAGATTCAGCATGACTCACACATTCTGGGGATATTATTAACTCTAATGTCCATCACAAATAAATGTCCATAAATCCGCTCAGAAATCATAGAAAAAAGATACTCCTTGCAACTCCGGAACTTGCCTGAGAATCTTGACATTTTTAAGTTTTCTTCTCTATCAAAGTAATCCACTGATAGTTGTCTGTACATCCATGGATACATTGCAAACAGGAACTGCTGATAGCTAATTTAGCATACTTATAATGGTGCCAGTTTGCCATAATGTGAACAAATTATAGGCTAAAAAAACATGGCTCAAGTAGTAGCCCACAGCTAGATGATCACGGAGGGTGTTGTGGGGTGCAGCTGTCTTGATTTTGCCTGAGGGGAGGCCCACAGTGTCAGACTTCGAAAAACCCTGGGCTATACAAATGAACATGACTCGTTATTATCTATAAATAAATGCATTATCTCACAATAAACAGTATTAATGATATTTTCTTTCTCCTTGTCATTGTGGCTCTCTTCTCTCATGTAGACTTGGCTGGCTGAAGCAGGAGGTCGAGGGGACACATTGCGCTACAAAACTCACACATTCAACAATAACGGAGCTCATGATGTACAAAGGTAACACTAAAGTCTACTATTAGAGATTGTGCTTGACACAGTGACGTGTTGTCTGCGCTGTACAGGAAACCTATGTGTTTTTGTTTTTTTTTTTCGTCTTTTTTTTTTCTCTGCAGCCCTGATGGAGCTCAGTCCGATGAAAGCACTCCCGATCCATCCCAAGCCATCTATGCAGAGTTTGATGATGACTTTGAAGATGACGAACTAACTGCTCCTATTGGGAAATGCACAGCCATGTACAACTTCCCTGGTATGTAGCCACCATTAGAAGCGAAGTTACAACTATTTATGGACAGAAATCATGAGTCAAAGGCTTTTTTTTTTTTACATGGTCTTGCTCAACAAGTTTTGTGTAGTCTAGTGTCCATAAACCAGCACAGGGGTATTTGCTACCATGGAGTCTGTCGTTTCCCTTTCAGGTGCAAGTGAAGGGACCATCTCTATGCAGGAGGGGGAGGTGCTGGCTGTGGTAGAGGAGGACAAGGGGGATGGCTGGACCCGTGTCCGCAGGAACAATGGGGATGAGGGCTACATACCTACATCTTATGTCACAATCACCCTAAACAAATGACAGACACACACACACACGCAAGGAACAACAGAAGAAGAGATGAACACTTCACAAAACTGAATGCAGTTCTCCCCATGGGACCAGTCGTAAAGAAGCCACAGCACTCTTGGTGAGACCACTGGTGTATCCAGAAAGAGATCCAATGAGGTGCTTTGATTTCTTGAGAGAGTTGCCCCATATGAGCAGAGGAATGGTGCTGACAGTATGTTCCGCATGGCTCACATTACATTATTGTACTCCAAGTTACCCAAGACACCTAAACCACAAGGTTATTCTAGTTTTGATTGCATGTCACAATAATTTTTTGGTTTTGGTTAATAAGTGTTGCATGGATCTTAGGCACCATCGCGGTACAAATGCTTTCCTCGTTCCACAGCCTAATAAGGTATCAGCTTCCTGAATCTGAGAGGTAATCTTAAGTAAAGGAGGAGGAAGATGAGTGCTGCTGCCATCTTTACACTGAGTGTTAATACCAGTAATACTTAGGAGGAAGTTACCTCACCTGTTTACCAATTTCAGATTAAATTTAAAAAAAAAAAAAAAAAAAAAAAAAAAAAAAAGATGCTCTGACCCATGACAGTCCACTCCACTGCTGAACATAGGATATAATCTGTTGCAGTTTTATTTGTCTCCAGCGTGCCACTTTCTAGCTTTATTAGCACTTGCGAAGATGTATGGCACCGTCACTTTGCTCATGATTGGACTTGAGATCTTGAGTAATCCCCAGGTGATGAGTGAGGTTTTGCGGAGAATGCTTCACTTTTGGTTTTCAGCCGTTTGTGAGACCAAAGGTGTGGACAGCTCTCCTGTCATGGTTTAATCACGTGCACACAACAGTACAAACACTTTTAACATTCAGACAATCACAGCCATATCATCATTTAAGTTCAGTCTATAGCAGTAACAGGATATACAGTAGCTGTTGTTTTGTAATAGTTACAACCTGAAAATTGTACTAAAAATAATTTATTACAAATGTGTATGTTCTATAAATAATATTTTCAAGTTTGACAGAAGTTGTACTTTGTATTAAGGATGTTCTCACGTTGTTCATTTCCCCTTGCACACATAGTGGACAGTTTGTAGCCACAAAAGGGAGTAAATAAGTCACACATAAAATGTGCTACATTAAGACTATTGTATTTATGTAATAAATAATATATATTTTAGCTATCACAACACCACTATTGTCTTATTAGCTTTTTCACCATTCAAATAAAGATAGACACATTGTGAGCGAAAACTAAAAGTCTCTTACTATGTTGCTAATGTTTTGTTGGATTAACTTCAAACCTTTCAAGTTGATCCTTGTCCTGTTTTTATGTTGTTATTGAGCCAGCAAGAAGCAGTAACTGCTCATGTGTCTTTGGTGCCTTTCTGGTTAAAAGCATTGTGTATATACCATTTTTGCATTTAAGATATCTTTTTTTTTTTTTTTTTTTTCAAGACTTAATAAATGCAAAGCACATTTCAAAGTTAGAAGTGGTTATGTCATTTCTGGACTTGGAAAATAAATATTTGAAACAAAAATAGTGTCCGCTGGTCCTGTGATTTTTTTTTTTTTTTTTTTTTTACAATTTCTTGAGTGATTTCTTAAATTTGAGGTCTATAGAGTCGATCAATAGTGTTACACTTTAAAGAGGGCTGACACTCCTTTCAAGAGTGTTTTTATCCCCTTGAAAAACTCAGTCAATACATTTTCTGCTCCCCAGGACAGTTTTAGTCAAATACTGGAAACTGGAGAAGAAAATGAGGCATTGGATGGATGCAAGATTTGAGGTTTTGCAGGATAACCACAAAGTTTACTGTAAATTCTGCTTTCATTCTAGCTAATGAAGTACGAATGTCATGTTAGAAATCTGTATTTTCTGAATCATGTTTATGTGAAATCAGATATTTCATGGATTTCTGTTTTTTCTAGTTTCATGACACTCATACAAGTTTACAACCACTAATTTAGCTGTTGTGTGCACAGAAATACCATGAATTCTAAGACTTTTCCGCCATAATTTGGATTCAGTTTTAGCTGCTGTAAGCACAGGAAATTATGTTTAATCTCTTATCACAAGACAGTACATTCACATCCATGCAATCCTGTAACGCTGCAGTTTAAATTTTTAATTTACACATTTAGTTTAATGGCAAAATATATCTACATTTCCTCATATAAGATATTTAGGGTTTATAGTCCCACAACCCCCGACCTAATTTTTATTGTTTATTTATTTATTATTTTTGTTCAATAAAAAGAGGAACAGAGCATAATTCTTTCGGAGACCTAGAATTCATTGCTTCCCCTCAGATCATCAACTGATCAGTTGTGCATGAAGCCCAATCTCAGTAGGTGGCACTGTTGCATCATTTCTTAGGAAAGTGGCAGAGATCTGCTATCTACTCTCCCCTCTGCATAATTCTGTTTTCAATATAGGCCATGCATTTGCATACCTGATTAAATTGCCCTGGCTTCAAAACCATACCGCTTATAATGACTAATTAAATAACCCCAAATTGGCATGTGCCCCGCTTTTGTATTCACCTTATTCACAACAGCAGACAAGTGAAGACAAAGACAATGAATGTGAACTTGGTCAAAAACAAGTTTTAAAGTGAATTATTCTGTCATATTTGTGGGAATTAAAAATCACTGAGGAGAAATTATGGAGCTCTGTTCAGCTAATGCAGCATCCAGCAGTGGCACGCTATGGCACTGACCGACTGCTCAGATGACTGAGGAATCCGATCATCATTTGTATGCAAAGCCTTTAGTCTCAAGATGCGTTAAAGGTCAGTTTTTCAATAAGGCTACGGGATCTGGCCAACATCATGCGCCTGCCTGCAGCTGGGAGGCAACTCTGCATCCTGGCACCTCAGCACAGCCCGGTGGGGACATTAAGGGAGAAATCCACACTGAATAGCATATAGGAGAGAATACAACACCTGCTGCAGTACCTGCTATGTTCATGCATAAAGCATGTTGCACCCCTGGCCACTCCCCAGCCAGCTGTGACTACACCTGCTGTGCAACAGCAGTTCTGTGTCCTTTGTGAATCATTAAAGATTTACCCATTTAACACATAAAAAAAAACAAAAAACATAGCTGGTGTAATTTCACCTCAGCTGTTGCAGTTTACCTTAACTTTTACCATCTACTCTCTCTCACCTAATGCCAGGGATTAGACTGGAGCTGCTCCAGCAGTTTGGAATATACATCCTGCAGAAAGATCAGGGAAGATGCTTTGGCAAGGAGATATAGGTTGTACAAGATAGCATTTACCAAGATGACATCTCTCTTACTGTATCTCATATGAGTTTACATCGTATACCGCTACAGCGTCAGAGGCTGAACGCGATTTCACTATAGCTACGTCAGGCTGTGACGACTGACTCTTCCATGAGAGCATGCAGTGATGGTAAATGATTGCTTGTGGATTAAGTGCGTCTTTTGCATGTTTCCAGGACAACAGGTAAACCCGGCTGTTGGACCCCGGAGGTTGTCGATGTATACGTGGCGCCATGATTTCAGGACATGTCTGTGTTTAGTTGGTATTTGTTTTTATATTAGTGGAACCAAAGATCGTAGAAAACGAATGGTGCTAAACTCCCATAATTTCAAGGCCCTTCAAGTTTTCACCATAGCTGATTTACTAACAAGCAACAACCCAATCCTTTTAAGGTCAGTTGAATATTATGGTAATAATGACATAAAAGCTGTACTTTAAACAATCATCTTCTGGCAAAAATTCAGTATCTGTATTCTGTGCGAGTCCCCATAAGAGTATAAGTGATGTATCATATCCCCTTTTATTATAGTGGGTGCTGTTACAAAATAAGCAATTATTTCTCTGCCTACTCTACCACAGGTGATTAAAGATTTAAGACCTCGATCTTACAGCAGTTGCAGCGGGAAAACACACAGAGATGGAGGGAAACCTTTAAGCTTTTCAGCAGCTCAGAGGGGTCTAAAATCATATGATCTCACTATACCACTAGGCCATTCGAAAAGACAGTTTACAAGAGTAGCAGGACAATCACTGAAAAATTAATATTTTAGCTTAAGAGTTTGTGTAGAACTTACTCAACTGCTTTGTGATATGTATAATGAAATTCATGAATAAATAACTAACGTTTGCAACTGCTTTGTAAAGGCGTTTATTTTAACTTTACCATAGATTTATAAATAAAAGTCTCTCAGATTAATCACTGCCTTATGTTCATTCCTGCGGCACAGTTTAAGGCCAGTTTTCTCTCTGTTTACTACCTCTGTCGTCTCACCACCATTCTGCTGCTGGTGGCATTCTGCATATGTGAATCCAAAGAGCCTGTAGTAAGCTCCACTGATCAAAAGTATTTGGATATGACCATCAAACCTGTATTCAGCACCAGCGGAGCCAGGAGTAATGCAACACTACCACAGACTGTGACAGTAGTCATCTTCATCATTCAGACCTAAGTCATTAATGTGAGAGTAAATCCTAGTTAACCACTAAATAATGATCAGTGTAATATTGAGTCATCTAATTCTTGGCGACGCAAAACCCCAAAATTGAATCGAATTTTCATATTATAGTCAAATTAAAAAAAATTCAAAAAGAGGCAATTAGCTTTCTTTTTAAGCATTAAATTTACATCAGTGTGCTGCAAGCTTTCACAGCAGCAGTCCCCCTTCTTGGTTGATGCTGTATCTGGCTTCACAGGCAAGATCTTAAATGAAAAAAAATGCCCCATTTTCACTTTTCTCCTTTGTGAGACAGAAAATTACAAGAAAACAAATGGAAAAACAACATCTATCTAACTGGATGTTAGATAGATGAGATAGACAGAGATATACATAGATACACAGATAGACAGATAGATACATGGATGACTTTAGTAATCCCCGGAGGAAAATGAAATTGTCATAGCATAGATAAATTAAATAAAAATACAAATAAAATACAAATATCAACAGGTAAATGAACACAGCGGCTGAGATGAATAAGCAGGAAGACTGAAGAATGGATAAGTGGGGATATTGATAATTGGGTTATGAAAACAATATAAATAAGTGGGGAAATTGACTGATAGTTACAAATTAAGGTACAGATGAAGGCATGAAGTGCTGAAGATCAATGATGTCTAGACACAGTCAATATTATAATGTCCAAAGAGCGAAGTGATTAGAATAAATAAATAACAAGGTAAATCCCTGTTTATAAGCAGTCCTGATATATTCAAGTAAGATATACTCAACTGTTTCAGTAGCCCTAATGCGTAAAGAGCAGAGTGTTTAGAACAAATAAAGCCAAGTTTAGTCCACTAGCAGTTCAATTTCAGCAGCCCTATTAGAAGCTGATGAATTGTAGAGTCCGATACGAACCAGCAGGAGTGACCTCCTGTATCGCTCCTTTACACCCTGGGGTTGAATAAGTCTGTAGATAAAGGTGCTCTTAAGCTTGGCTAACCTGTTGTAAGCAGTTTTGCCGGCATTCTGTCCTCAACCACCTCCTCCACTGTGACCAACTTGGATCCAATGACAGACCCAGCCGTCTCTATGATTTTATTCAGTCTGTTGGCATCCTTTGAATAAACTCATAAAGGAGGCTGGATTTTGTCAAAGGGCCCAAAAATCTGTTTAAGATTAGGCAAGAGTCCTATAAAAAGGAGAAGTAAACAAAATTACTGGTTTTAGGAAGACATTTGAAAAATGGTTCTTTTTATTTTCTTTCTCTGCCTGTAGCAACAAAGGAATGAAACGTGTTTGTTGACTGAAAAAGAATGATAAAACTGACTGAAGATGATAATGTTTTGTTATTTACCGGAACAAAAATATATATGCTTGGATTTTTACATGACAGTCGCATCATTAAAACAATCAGAACTACTTTGTTGTACTTTGTTGTTAATTCTACTCTCATTGTGAATCTGTCTAAAATACAGCATTTTGCACTTTGGTGATTCTGGTTTAACTAATATGTGTATGGTAAATTTCAATAAATAACCCAAAATGCAAATAAAAGTGTACCACAAAAAAAGAAAATCATTATAAAACTAAAACATCACCTTTGAATGACCTTGGTTATATACCTTTAGTAACTATGGCACCTGATCACAGCATTTGCTTTAAAAATTCCATGTACCAACATTAAACTTTTTAATTTTTTCCCAGGTCGTTGGTAACAGTTTACCTAGAAAAAAATATGTTTTTCAGTAAGATTGCAGTAAAAACTGCTGAATAAATACAGATTAACAAATCTTGTCAAAATATGAAATCTTTTCAAAAAAAAGGTTTAGGTTATGCACTCGCACAGCGTATTATTGAAATGCTGAGAACATTTTATTTTAAGTGAAAGAGAAAAGCTGAATTTCAAATTTGCTAAATTACAAATTCAAGCCAAATAATTCAGTCATTCTGTGGAAAACAAATCCTCACCTATGCTAGTTCATCCTTTGAAAAGTATGAGAATAGAGCTGTGTTAAAGGTGAATCCTAAACCAGACTCACACATGCATTTCCATATTCTACACAGCTACACAGATCTTACACAGCTCTGTCGATATTTTTCGACAGCACCAATTACCTCTCAAAGATAGAAACCAGTGAGTCCATACCCAACACAGGACTCTAGTCCATGATACAATCGTCAGATCGCAATCACGACTGTGGTTTGAGGTTATAATAAAAAAAACTAGGGGGGAGTTATACTTTTTTCACTCTGTTGCCACAAAACCAGTTTCCTACTTAAAGGGGTCACGTGATGACAACACAGGTCAAAATAGTGTATATAAAGAGGAATTCACATTTCTTTTTATATAGCTTGAATTCAAGCAACATAAAGAGGAAATTTTCCCTAACTTGTTAGAAAGTAGCCACTCTTTGTATTCATGACATGATTCTTTTGTTAACTTTTCACATAGGAGCACTGTATAATGCAAAATTTAATTAATGGCTGACAATACACTTTTTTTCCAGATGCTTTGCTAATGAAAAAAGGAGAACTCAAAGCAGGCATTATTGTTGGTAGCGTTATATCTTCTCCTTGAGCAAGTCTTAATATGGTACACGACATCAGAAAATGAAGGACCTTTAGCCATTGCAGCTTTAATTTCTTTAAAATGGAGTATTTCCTCAGTTTTTTTGATTTACAAGAAGAGTTACTGTTTCAAGAGCAGTAAATCAAGTCACATGATTTACTGCTCTTAATTCAGTTATAGGACAAACAAAAGGGGTCATCTGATTTCGCATAGTTGTAATGGAGGCAGTTCAGTTTAATAGTTCCTCAGACATATTGCCAGGCACTTAATGGATAAGTCAGTGCAAAGTTCAGATTGTAAATGCAAATAGAAGTGATTAACTGAAGGAGGCACTTTGGCTGCCAAGACAAAAAAGATTGAAACACTTATACATATTTGTAAACTGAATGCACCAACATTAAAGGGGGAAGTACAAAATATTTTAAGGTAATTTTTTTATATTTGGTTTTGTTTTCCTAGTTTTTGTCATCATGAGAACTAACTGTGTTTTTTGTCAGAGAATAGCTCTGTCAAATATCACAGGAGCAATACAGACTCGCAACCTAAATTCAGTTTGTTGAGCAGACTAGACCAAAGTCCGGAGCAGCAGGCATTTCTGACCCCGAGAGATACTGTACAAACTTTGTGCGCCCATTGGGAAATGTTTTAGTGATGACCAGCTTTGTTCGCCCAAGATAAAGGAAAGAAACATTTTCAATTACAGTCTCTGCAAAATTGATCCCCTGAGATAGCATGTCTCCAGGCCATGCGGTGACCCCCAAAAGATAAACTAATTCACCGGTTTTGTTTCATTTGGGTTTGAGATGGCCAGAGCTATGGCCATGGTTGGGGTTTTGGGGGTCCCACTCTTCGAGAAGGAGGTGGGACTTGTGTTCAGCATGAGAGGAAATTCTGTCTGGGTGGCTCAGTTGAGGGCAAGCAAAGCTCATGAGCTCTCTTCATGGGGATGAAATGTAGGCTGTTCCCTCCCTCTGAATTCCGGAAAATTTGGTCTATGATGAAATGCTACTGCGGGCTCAGGGTAAAAGCTTCTGAGAGAGAGACAATATTTTAAATGACAGCAACCAGGTCAGCAACTGTACATGGTGGAGTCTAATATACATTCCTAACATCATTTTCACTGATGTTATATTTTGAATAATGGAAGATAGATGATATCCCTGCAAATAGAGAATCTCTATGTAAAAATCTGTAGCATGTATGTCATGGGTTTTTACAGAGGTCTATAATATGAAAAATAAAAAATAAAAAGACTTGCCTTTAGATGTCTCTCTTTTGTGTTACCGGGTTTCTAATCCGAAGCTAACGAATTTTGTGTCAAACTGCTCACATTAAATCACTAACTACATGTTTGCTTATATCTCAGGGAAACATTATAAATTTTTTTTACTTTATTGATTCATCTTAATGTGAAGGGTAGGTTGGCTATTTAAAAGCATACCGTTTGTTTATTTCACATTTATTTGTGACATGAAAAATCAGTCTATTATAGTTCCATTAAATATCAAGAAATAACAGAAAATATGCACAACAAAGAAAATGCATATTCTTTGCCTGTCAGATGCAGTTATTTCTTCATATTATAGTTGTGCTATAATTGTGACAGCTCTTTACCATAGCTGTGGAAAGAAAGCAGCAATGCCATAGGGCAGCTTAGAAAAGAAGTAAATCAGAGCAAAGATGAGCAGTTTCCTTTCTCTCGTCAGCGTGCTTCCCGCCATGGGGGATGAATGGGCTTCTTTAAATAACTCTGATTAATTAGAGGTTTTAATTGGAAGGGTGCTGGTGGCAGCCGCTGTCTCTCTCCTCTCAACCAGTCATTTAGGGGAGTGGTGCCCGTGTCAAAAGGACACCTGGCACTGACTGACTCAGTGACATCAGCTGCTTCGCTCAGCCTCTGCTACATCGGCACGACAAAAGCCTTAATCACCACCGCGTCCTCTCTTTGTAGGTGTCAGTGCCATGCAGCACTGTTTGCTGTAGGTGCCTGCACCCTGTCTCTCAAACACTAGCTTTGCTTTTCTTCCCTTTTTCTCCCTGTTTTTGGTCTTTCTACTCTGTTGCATCACCACCCTTTTCCTCTGTAGAGTAAGTGATTAACGCCCTCCTATATTCTCAACTCCCTTGGGTCCGTCTCATTGTTTCTTGCATTGCTTTGCGTCACTGTGGACCCCGCTTACAGTACCTCCATTCACACAATTTTATCAATGTTTTCTGGTTCCCCATTAATAATATTGGCAGGTGGTGATGTGGGATTCACAAACTAGTTCCATATTTGAATTTCTTTCGGGTGAACTGTAAGAGATGACAATGTGATTCTGTGATGGCACTGGTCTTGTTTCAGCCAAGATTCACAGGCAAACACACAGCTGTGCTTTGTACCTGAGCCAACAAGCATCTCCTGTCACGAACCCTCATGTCTCATAGTCATAGTCGTGGTTGCCGTCTTGCTGCCTCTGCTCATTATTGATACCAATCAAAAAGATTAATTACAAACATTCCATACTTAACTGATTTGTTTCCTAACATGATTGAGAAGGCATAATATAAAACCTCCATTAATTTTTTTGTTTTGGCTCAAACCTATTGTGTGTACGTGCAAATGCTAGACGCTGTTGTCTGTAGGGATTCTCACAAAGATGTAATAAGTTTTGTTTTTTTTACACAAGATTCCAGATTCATATATTTATTTCTCAAGTGAACTACAAATTAAAAAAAATAAAATTATCATTTCACTGAGTGTTTTAAAGTAGAAGTGTTTTTTTTTTTTGTCATTCTGAAAGTACATACTTGTCCTAGTGTATGACATTGCTTGGCCATTCCCACCTTCTGTAGCCTGCTTAGGTATTCGCAGTAGCCCCTGGTGATTGATGAGTGGGCAAGGGGAGAGGAAATCTATCCCCAGGTTACTATGTGGCCTTGGTGATGGATGGCCCCTTAGAGGTCTTAGCAGAACTGATGGGTCATGGGCCTCAGCGATCCCAGAGCTGGGGGTAGACAGATCAGGGAGGGAAGGAGGAGGATGCCGAGACAGAGTTGGCAGTATGGGAAAAAACAAAATGTATGACACAACCTGTGTATTTTCGTCTGCGAACACAGTAAAATAAACTATTTTTTCCCTCTCCTTGGGATGGGCTGTGTGAGAATCACTGTGAACTCATCAGGTTTATAGTTTGCTCCACATACAGTAGTAACACATGCCAAATATAGCTGTTTCTTATGCTTAGGTAACTTAATTTCTCCAAGTTGAGTCTTCCAGGCAAAACTTTCGCTAAAGCTTTAATATCTGACATAAAAAATATTTAAGTGAAACTTGAATGACATTCTCTCTCATGTGGAAGAGAATCAAGTTACATGTCACCATGATGGCAAACTGAGGATGAATACTGCTCAAATGCTGGCTTCCACTTTCGTTCCCCCTCATTGTTTTGCATTCTCTTCAGGTACCTTCACATCATTGAAAATGAAGTCAGTGCGCTTTTTCAGTGCATGACAGCTTGAATGTCAACATCACCCTAAACAAGGTTTTGTATGGGAGACAGATCATCCTCCTGCAGTGAATTAACTGAAAATCAATCAAGATGATGCACAGACAGCGTGGAGAAACTGACAGAAAATAATATAATCTGAGTTTTTATTATCACAAGAGATGCAGAAGATGGTCCGGGGGGCTGGAAATGATTTGGGGAAAATATCATGTCTGACAGGTTTAGCCCTGTGAACATAGACAGCTCATATTAGGCTTGGCTTCTTGATGTGGAGTTCTTTCATAAACAAGTAATGAATACCTCTACATTGGCCTTATGCACTTAAAGCAAAAGTGATCATCTTATGTTCTCTCAATGCAGTAAATATGGTAATGAATCTCTGAAGAAACTTTGTAATGCTCTTTTGCTCCCCAGGCTATTGAAGAGATTCATTACTATATCACTACACAACAGCAAACTTGGCTAGCTTCCATGCAGCAATAAAAGGTGGAAACAAAGGCTTCCTTTATGACTAGCCTCTATTTTTTTTTAATTTAAATATCAACGAGGCCATCTCACACCCCAGTGCAAAACATTCAGCCCCCCGTGCGCACAGACACACACACACACACACACACACACACACACACACACACACACACACACACACACACACACACACACACACACACACACACACCAGTAGTATCCACGGGGGTGGGCTGCAGTACTGATAAATTGGAATGGATTAAATGTCAACCCTGGAGCAGATTCTCTGTTACTGGAGTTACAGTGCGTCTCTTCATATGAGAACAAGTCAGATAGCTCAGCACATAATCTTGATGTATGTGAAGACAATTGAACAGACAAGCAGACTGACATGATGATTGATGTTTCAAATCATTAAAGGCAGATTCAGTGTCTACTGGGTACTGGGGAAATATCACTGCCTAATGAGATCCTTAAAAAAATACACATCACTATCTTTAGTACTAACATGATAAGCTCGCCATTTACTAGCACAGTCCCAGCTGGGAATTTGCCTATTTCAGTGCTTCAGTTCCAGAGAGTATAAAGACAGTCTGCATTCATGCACCACAGTGTGGTAAATACAGTTTAGACCTCTGCTGTCAGCCTCCTGTTTTCCACTTAATCCAGGCCTGCTCTTGGACTTCATTCTGCAGATGCAGTGGCCCAGATCTTTGCCTTTGGCTAAATGTCTTTTTCACATCATGCCCATTGTAGCCATCTTTTTCCACTCTCATAATGTTTCATACATGTCCTCAGACTAGCAGGGACTGCAGTGCAGTGGTGGCATTTAGAAAATAAAGGACAATTAGATTAAACACTGTTTGGTTTGTAGGAGTGCATTTCCTCCTTTGGCTGTTTCAGCCAAATCAGAAAGCTGAGTGAGAGCTGGATAGCTCACCGATAAGAGAGCACGAGTGTATGAATTTGTGTGTGCTTGTGTGTGTGTCTGCAGAATTTTGAGAGAACTGCTCTTGTTCATTCGCCCAAGGGCTGAGTGATTTCCCATGCGAACAGCAATTAAGCAAGTCTCTAGTGAAGGAATCAGATGAAATCCCAAAACGTGAGACTCTAAATCATTCTGTGTTTTTACAATCATAGGCCAGCACTGTAGCTGTCTCTTGAGGAAAACTTGGTCTCCCCCTTCCTTTTATAAAACTTTTTAAATGTTTCTTTGTGCCTTGTCTTCTGTCTGATTGCTTAAAGTGGCAGTGTGATTTGATTTATAAGCAATCTGGCCCCCTTTTGGCAAGTTTGCATTTGTATCTTAATTTAACAGAGACCTCTGCACCGTGCCGGTTCAACAAGCAACTGCTGAAATAGCTAATTGGCTTCTCTGTTAGTATATACTATGCTTTCCCACCTCTAGTCAGACCCCCAGACATGCTGCTATTCCATTATCATGCTCATGCATGGGTATGCAGGGACTCATGATACATACAGAGAGCAAAAGATGTGTGGTTGCCCAAAGGCCCAAAGAACCATTACTGCTCTGTTCAAAAAACATTAAAACCAACTTAGCATAAATATGTGAGCAGTGAGCCATCAATCATTTACCTCCCTACACAGTTCCAACTGTCTCGTATATTACAGATTTTTTTAAATATCTTTAACCTCTCTTTTTTTGCCCATCTTGGACTCCATCAAAGGTTGTGGCAGTGGCAAAATTTCCTCATGCAGATATGGGTTGCAGATGTGACGAACTGGAAAACACGGTGCAGACTTTTTTAATCGCCGAAGAGGACAGACCAGCATGTGTCTTGGGATTGCTGGTTTGCCTGGCAGGCAACCAGGCGAGAGATGAGGGCTCGGGATGTAGCAAGCTGGACAAAATTTCTGCTCCCTGTCTCTCTCTCTCTCTCTCTCTCTCTCTGTGCTTGGATGATGATGGACGACTGCCCAGAACAAAGTTGTTTCTGGGAATGGGGGGTTTGGAATAAGAGCCCAACGCTTGTTCAAAGTAAGGGGGGCGGTGGAGCTATTTTTTTCCTAATGAACACAGAGAGCAATCATAAAACATAAACTGCTTGGCAAGTTTGGTGCTGAAATGCCTCAGAACCTGCTCATAACTTTTAGAAGGCAGAATGTAGAATCATTGAGCTGCGTCACACTCTGGTTTCGCAGACCTTTGTTAGCTTTCTCTCTTGCTACTGGAGATGCTTCCGGCCCCTGTCAACAGCTACTTAGTTCCTTTGGATGGGCAGTAGATTTATAATACACCCGCCTCCTCAGTTTTGCCCGCTTGACTTCATTGATGTGAACTACATGCAGCGCTCATTTGGCAGTAAACCAGAAAAAGGTACTGCAGTGGCAGAGATGTTCCATTGAGGTGGCTGGTAATTGATGTATGGCTTCAGCCATGTTAGGGCTGTGTAGTGGAGAAGAGGGAAGCAATTTGTGGCTCGGCTAGGGGCCCTCTCAGCAGCTTCAGTAAGCACTCCAATTTCCCTTTCATTCTACCCAGGCTTTTGTCTGAGGATAAACGGCAAGCTGTGAATTTCCACTGATCACATGGGCTCTCTGTTACACACACACACACACACACACACACACACACTCACACTCATGGATGGATTGGGCTTTTTGGCCTCTTCAAAAGAATGTTTTCAAGTCAGAGTGAATATGAGCGGATTCCTTACTTCTAATGCATGAGCAGGAAACACCATGTACACGCGGTGGAGGAAGAAAAGGGTATGTTTGGGTTTTTAGTGGAGAATTTATTTGGGGGGGGGGGTGTTTCGGCTGACAGAAGAATGGAGGAGAATGAGTTGGTAACATTTCTGGCTTTCAGCTGCATGGTGAAGTGCTCCCATGTGTGCCTCTGCATAAATATTCATCTATCCGCATTTGCAGTTTCAGAAAATAGATCACTCCTGGGTTGTTAACAGCATAATGATGCTAGTAGAAAGATTAACTTTGTTAGGATCGACTCTGAAGTGGTTATTATTTATAGAGTAGGTAGACATATACCACAATTAATTGAAAGAAAATCCAGGATGGTATACACAATGGATGACAATGGAGTCTAATTATTTGATTTTATCAGGTACAGTATGTCTTTGCAGTATGACATTACAAGCTATAAACATTCTTCAGTATCAGTCAACAGGCTAGGCTTTATGAAGGTTCAAGTGAAAATGTGGTTTTGTTTTTCATATATGTGCGCTTAACGTAAGACAGCATTAAAATTAGAATCTATTGGCCTAATTTTTTTATCTTCATTAAATATATCTAAAAATGCAGCCAAAATGAAATGGAAGTTTCTACTGATGCTTTTAGCTGTTTATTTTGCAGCCAGGGACACTATTGGAGGTTAATGCAACAAGACCAGTTTGCCTTGAGGTGAAAAAATTAGTATAATGGGTTTGGTGGGTATTGTGGGGGAATAATTTAAAGTCTCCCTGCATGAGTGTGTCTTTTTGACGTATTGGTACAGACATGTTAGAACAGTGCTCAGTTGTAAGTGACTGACAGCACTATATGCCAAAAATAAACAGATCATATGTATATGATATGATGAATATGTAAAACTGAAACAAATCTTACATTTTTATTTATTTATAATCATGTGATGATAATAAATACATTAATAAATGGAATATTGCCTTTCCATTTAATTTTAAATACATACAAACACATAAGCCGATTCAAGTTTTGATTCAATTCTAATTTTGGTAGCAATAATCCTAAAACCTAAAATTGAAAATTGAAATAATTATTTGGATTTTATTTTGACTTACATTTGATTGAACAATTTTGCTTGTCATATAAGATTTACACATCCATCCATCTGCAATAATTTGGTGAAACATATTCTGTAAATTTAAGTACAGTTAATGGACCGGTAGCAAGCATTTTTTTCTACGCTGCATACAGTATAGGCTAATGCATTTGCTGCATCTGACGGTTCATCATGAGAACTTGCTATTGATGAAAAGACTTGGCGATTTTTATCTATCAATCATTGCAAGGGAATTAAACACACCTGTCATTTTTCTCTCCCATGCTCTGCATTTATCTCCCTCACACACACACACACACACACACACACACACACACACACACACACACACACACACACACACACACACACACACACACACACACACACACACACACACACACACACCCCCATACCCACCCATACCCACCCATACACAGCAAAGGCCTACACTAATACATACAATCCAGTTTCTGCTGTTTCTGCCTTGCTGCAAATGTTATTTGTCTTCCTCACTTTCCCAGACTAATCCTTGTGCTGTATGAATGTCAAAAAGGAATAATAATAATGATAATAATGATAATGATAATAATATTAATAGTTGTAATAGTAATAATAAAAGAAAGAAAGTCACAATGACTGAAATACTCAAAAACATGCCTTGAACTCAGGTCGCATCAAAGCCTTACTCGCTGCAATTTCTTGTATATTTAGTCTACTGCTCTTTTGCATAATTATTTGGTTTTCTGCTGTAGCAATACTTGCCCCTCCTGGCTGACTGTGATTTCTGCGCTGATGCTGCTCTTGCCAGATCTTACTCAGAAATATATCGACTGATGTTGAGTTTGGTAAAAGAGGGAGCCTTGAGGCCCCGGGGACTGGGACTGCTGTCCAAATAGTCAAACTGAAATTGTGTGAATTATTGCAGAGCATCTGAAAAACCTTTTGACATTAATTAAACAACCGTCTGCTGAAAGTAACTTCTGCTTATCCCATAAATTAAACCATAAACCCATATGCAAATTCGCCTCTTCATGCCTTCAGTTTCTCAACTGTTGCTGCTTTTGCAGATGGTTTAGAGAGCCAATTGCCCTCCTCTACATCATTCGTAATCCATGAGCCAGATCCAATCGGCGGGTGATCAAAATCCCTACAAAATTCTTTACTGCTGTCTTCCTTGAAGGTCCATATTTTCTTCTGTTATTCTCATCTATTCTGTAAATGGACACAAACAGACACACACAAGCCTTTTCCTTAGGACAGATTAAATATAGCGTATATTTCTTTATTTTTTTATTTGCGGAAGTTATTAACAATTTTGTTAGGGTTCTTGCCCTTTTCATACTCTGTTATTGTGTCAACCTTCTGTTAAATAAGACATGCCCTGACAGGATATGCATTCAAGAAAGACTGCAAAATGCATAATTTCATAGATCAAATGTAGAAACCATACAAGCCTTTTTCTTTATTTATCAGAAGGATTTAAGGTTGTTCTTTTAACAATTTTCTGAGCCAGAAATTATGGGTTAATGTATAGAAATCACTAATTAAAAATAGGGAGTTACACATCAGGAATTATTGTTGATTACTGAGTACTCTACACACACAGTAAAAGTAATGGATGTTATATCTTTAATATGTAATATCTGTAATTATATTTTACTCACTTGAAATATTTTCTTAATTAATTCCGTCAAATATAATGTAATTTCACATAAGAAACTGATGAGTTAAGCTGAAGCCTGTATTGCTGGATATTATGTGCAGGCTTCAAATCAGTCTGTGCCTTAAACTGAATTGCCATGCACTGATAACGTACCTTTTGATAAAATAAATGAAGACAAGGCGTCGGTTAAAATGGATTACTTATCTCAAGAAAGGTTGGTGTCTCTGCGGTGCATTTTGACATCACAGGTAAATGGAAACAAATGGCTGTCTGGAAGGATGATAAAACATACGGAAATATTGTGATGTCCCTTGAAGAATGGCCAGCAGCAATGGAGGATATATTTGTAGCAAAATGGACAAAACATGTAAAACCACTGTTTAGGCCAGTGTACTTCTAATAACAGGCTTTTAATTGTCAGACCTAAGACCTGGATCATCTTTTTGTATTGGTCCCCCACCCCCCCCCAGCTCTCACCGTGTCTGGAGTTCAGGAGTCACCGAGTTGAGTGGAGGTGTTGATGTCAGATTTTCCCACCCACTGTCTGATTGCTTTAACCACTCTTTCATTATGGGTGTTCTGAATATGCAAGGTCTGTTAAGAAGACTTGTACCTCTTGTAACCACAAAGCCCAAGAGATGCTCAGGGAGTTATAAAGGACCAGGCAGGAGGAGTAGCTGAATAGCAATGGATGAGCAAGTGCAGCAAAGGGACCTCTGAGCTAGTAAATGTATGTGTGTGTGCGTGTGCGTGTGTGCGCGCGTGTGTGTCTGTGTGTGTGCACTATGTGTGTGATGTGAATAATAACTCTTTTCGTTCACCAGTGGCCCTGAGTGTCTGAGAAGTCACCGCAAATCCTCATTTTTGCAGACAAAGCACAATGCCAAGGGGGAAGAAATGAGTTTTATTTTAAAGCTTTGTCTCATTCAACAGATTACATTCCTCTCCATCTTAGGTGACTGCACACGGCTTGGTTATCTGGCTGCATTGACATTATGTGGAGACTGTCTCCCAATTTTACAGCCTGACTTATAATGCAATGTTGTTACTGTGGCAATTTGCTCCAACTCAATGTTTGCGCTCAGGGTTATTGTGTACATATTGCCTAGACCAAAGTGGCTCCATATTATATCCACATATTTATCCAGTCAACCCTAAACTTTGAAATAGTATTTCTGTGCCTCCATACAATCTATTATTTTGATAACACTATTTTTACTTCGTGTTCGCTTCCAAAAGCTAGCTGTGTCTTGCTTGGAGATGTTGCTAATTGAGATTTTTTGAGGGCTATTTGCAATTTCAAACTTGGCAGCAATTTATATATTTATTTAGACGCATGCACAGTTCCCCCTGCAGTTATAGTACCATTATGGAAGGAAACCTGAAATGCATGCATTTCCGCAAGGTCCGAACACTGATTTCTCCATTTCAGCACTAGTCTCTAAATGAATCACTTTTTATAGGAGGCAAGGAGGTCTTTGTGAGAATTGCTATACGTTCTACAGATGGGAACTGGTGGAAACATTTTGGAAATAAGGCAAGGGTACAAAACCAAGAACATATTCAGGGGAAAAAACAACAGGTCAGCATGAACAACTACTTTGTTTTAAACTGTAAAAATTAGACTTTACAGTGCAAGGTGTTGGTCCTTCTGCACCTGCGATTGTAGCCTTAGTTATGAGGACATTAAGATTCCTCAAAATAACAAATTGCTGTGAAAAGCCTCAATAGCAGCTCAATCATAAGGGGGTTGTCAGGCATTCCTGGAGTGTAATTTGGCGCTGCACATGAGTCAGCAATTTAACTGGCTCACACCGTTAACAAGTGACAGCAATTCTTCTCTGCTGGCCCCTCACTTTCTCCCTCTCTTCTCACGCCTCTTTCTCTTTCTCCGTGCACATATATGAACACCATACCTGCTAGCAAATGCACACTGGCGCACACACACACACACACACACACACACATACATATAATTCATTCTCTTACAACACCCATTAGAAAATTGCATATTTTCATTGTTCTTTCCGTCACCAACCAACATAACGGCATGACTCACTTCTTTAGAGAAATAAATAAACCCTCCCTTTTCTCCCCATCCTCTATGGAAAAACCTTGTAGCAGCAAAGCTTTGCCAAATCCAGGGCGCCCAAATCCTTTTTGTTGCCTGTTCATCCTGTGTTTACCTGATATTTGTTCACATTATGCTCACTACAGACTGAGAGGAGAGAAGCAGATTTTTCAGGCTTTGACTAACTTTGACGGCCTCTGTGTAAAATCCAAAACAGCTCGGTTGGTACCTTTTTGATCTGGGCACTTGTCACACGCTGTCATTTCAGCGTTACATGGTCAGTGACGCAAACCTGGCTTGTGTGTTGAAGTGTTGAAGTGTGTCTCAGCGCAGTGTCTCTCTTGGTTGCTTACTTATGTATTAAACCAGTTGGATTTTACCATAACGCAAACGAGTAGGGCAAATTTGCTCGGGCTTTCAGCATAAGAATTTAGCATTTGTGACAGAGTGTATATGAGATGGTAGACCATTAATCTTTGATTCTTGTATTATTAGAATTGGTACAGTATATAATTTTTTTTCCTCTCTTGCAGAGGCTTTTGGAGGAACATTTTATTCATAGTCTGCTCTCTTGATGTGGTGAAAAAGCGAAATTAATCAATACTTGCTCTGCTTCCAACCAGCCAGTTAAAGAATAATTGAATGAGTGCCCCTCAGACTGAGATAAATGACTCTTATCTATGAGTGACTGGACTTGTTGCTCCCTTGGCCTTCGCTACCTTACATATTCTCCCTCTTTCGTTTCTTCTTATTGCCTTCTCCCACACCAAATTGAAAGTCAAATGAGCCTCCGTGCCTCGACGGCAGACAATATTTGTTTGCCAAATCATCTTGTAGGCCCTCCTGAAATAAACATTATAAAAGTTCAGATGAGATAAAATGAAAGTTTAACATCAAATATCCATATTGGTTGCCGGAGGATCTTGTTGAGGTGTATTTCTGCTTCATTATAAGTCTATTCCCTGTTGACATCACAGCTGATGCCAGCACAAATTGCTTCAGTGAGAGTCGGGGAGTCCAGTGTTTTAGAACTGAGAGAGAAATGGATACAGAGCCCAATTATAGATATAAATGTCTGGTATAATTTTTTAATAATATACCTTGAAAACTGGATAAGTCGTCTTTGCTCTGCTTCATTGCCAAGGATATCCCATGCACTTGCAGAAACAGAATACCGTTACTCCTATTCTATCCATGTATGGTCTGGTTGTATGACCACAGTGAGCAATAGTCTCGTTCTGAATAGGCTTGTTCTTCATTGTCAGGTGTGAAAAGCCTTATTTCACATTTTGCCATTATTTATCTTCATTTCATTCGCATCAAGTATCAAACTGAGGCAGACTTTCAAAGTTCTGCTTCATCTATTATTCATGCCTACATTTAGCTAGAATCCACCTGTTTTTGTACCTTGACCTTGTACTTGTTTGTAATTACTGGTGACTCTTCTCTCTGTTTATTTTTGATATGGTATCCTTTCTTCTTCTTTTATCATTTCAGCTTCAGACCCATTTGGGTTAATGACAAAGAAAAACAAATGAACTGAAAAAGAATATGAAACATTATCAGTGATATTGTCAGATATTTCCCTGAACAAGTGTTTTACTGGCATGCATCCATGCAGAATGTTTGGGCTGATATGATGTGCATGTAAACAGAGCAGTTGGGAGGGTAATTATATCGATGGAGCGCTATAAGGCACAGATACACATATCACATTTACCTGCTGTCTACTTCTCTGCTACTCTGGACCCTATTTCATCTGGATGTGTGTGTTTGCGCATACTTACATAAGAAACTGTATATTATATTTACAGAAAGTGGGACAAAACCGATTTAAAGAGGCCATTTTAATCAGAAGCGCAGCCTATAATTAGAGATCTGAGTTTGCAGTGGTGCACTCATGTAGCTTCTGTTGGATGGTGTGGTGAATTGTTATGCAAGTGGTGGAGTGCAGCTTTCAGCGCTGTGCGGGAAACTTAAATAAATTACTGCAAAAAATCAAAGGGGAAAAAGGTTCATATCCACTTCCTCCTTTTTGCTTGCCTTCTGGCACAAAATGTGTTCGGAGCTGTGACTCTGAAAGTTAGGAAGAAGTAATTCGTCAGCCACACCCACGTTACTGGCCTAGTCTATATGCTTTCCAGTTTTCTGAGTTATGGAAATAGGATTTAAATTGTAGCAAGATGCAATTTGTTAGCACCCCTCCTCCATTAATGATGGATAATGATATTCAGAGATCAAAAACAAGATTGCTTTATTCACCTCATTGTGCTTTATGGGATTATTCCGAAAGGTCTTTCTTTTAAGTGATGTCTGTCCCAATAATGTCACCTTTTAAAAAAAAAAAAGAAAAATATGTGTGGGAGATAGAGTGGTGATTAAATAGCTAGCTTTACTTTATGAAGGTACAGCCTCTGGAAAGACCTCCTCCATCACTTACGGAGATCAGGATGACCTCAATCTCTCACTCATCATGAGAACTCCCCTATTCGCATTTCACTTTCCACATCACTCAGATGTGTGCTCGCATCCCATATGGATGTGATGCATTCCTCCACATACATAAAGGGCATTTAAAAATGTGATAGTTCTCACGCTTCTCATGAGCATTTTTTAACGTGCACACAGACAAACAAGCGGTCACAAGATGAACTAGTGTGTCGGTTTGAAATGATGTCAAGCAAAACTTAATGCAAATTATGTCTTAATGACAGGAGTGTTTTAATTATACATCACGTTTGCAGATTGCTTCAGTCATGTCAGCAGCTGTAAGCACTATTTCATGCATGGATGTGCAGATGCATGACATATGCACGGAAAACATGTGCTGTTTGCTCCTCTGCACTGCCTCCTGCTGTAGAACCTGTCAGCTGCTGTCAGGCACTGCGTTTTAGTGTGATAGAAAATTGTAAAAGAGTGAGGAACCTGCTGTGGTCATGTATGAATATTCTCTTACTGGCTGTCTCTCTTTTCTCTTTGTGAAGACCTCAGAATGGCAGGTCTTCTGTGAGACTCATGACTTCTTTCCCCCTCCTCTGCCCACACATTCCCTCTGTCTCTCTATCTTTCCCTCCTTGGGCATGAGAGAGCTCCATTTCTTTCGCTACATCCCATCTTTCTTTCTCCTCCTGTCAGGCAGTGAGATACAAGTTCAGCCTCAAAGCAGTGAACCACAGAAGGGTTTCTGCATTCTGGATAAAATTAGGGAGCAAATAAGGCAGTCAGTCAGAGGACTGGCCAAGCAGGGGCGAAATAGGGTGTCAAGAGTCAATTATATGGGAGAGAAGAAGATGACAAGGAGAGCAGGGAGGATGGGGGTCTGGGCTGAAAGGGAGGCAGATGAGAAAAAACCTGTACAGCATGTTTGCTCCCACATGGTGAGTTGTTGCTGCTGAAGTCTGGTAAAAAAGCTCCAGAGATTCTCTTAAGAATGACGCTGTTAGCGTTTGCTGGCCTGTCTCGCACCTTCCTCGCCTGTCTCTCTCTCTGTTTTTCCTCTAGCAAGAACTAGAAACACACTGCGCTGCATAATCATTATTCATTGGTGTCCTACATACATCAGTGTAGTGTTACTAGTGTGTGTGGGAGGTACTGTAGGCCAATGGGAAATATAACAAAAGCCAAATTTTGACCCTTGTGTGTCTGCGCCTGTCATCTTTGCCACACTATCTATGTAGCATCTCTGTAGTGACTGTCAGCCTTGAGCCTCTCTCTGCTTTCTCCCTGACATTGATGTTAGATGTTGCATAAATATTTGGCCTGAAAAAAAATTGTGTTTTTGAGATAGAGAGAAGGACAAAGAATGTGAAGCCACAGGTGGAGGGGAATGTCCTTGTAGATTTCTGTCACTAAAGGCTCAGTTTTTGAATCAATGTAAATAAGCAGACATATTGTATGATCGCATTTGGTTCCATGGCCTTTGAATATGAGCCAGTATCTTGCCTTTCTCTTCTTCTAAACACTCAAATCATTTCATCAACCACTCTTCTTTCGATCAGCTGCTCATCACAACCTCTTCATCCCCTCTCATCTCTGACTCTGCATTTTCATGATGATGAATTTGCTACTGCATTAAAGAACTTGTTTACACCTCTCTCAGCATCTGATTTCTATAGTGCAACTTTTATTCCAGCCACCCACTTGTGTGAACTTCTTCTCTGCGCTGTCTAAGAAAGTCCCACAAACTATTGATTTACCATGATTTCTGAAATGACAAATGACCAGGGGGGCATCTGTTCAGGGATATTTATTTGCAGTTTCACTTATTTTTTTTTTGTGCTATGACCTATAACTCTTATTGTGATATTTACCAGGTGGATTGTTGATGAAATTTGACTTAATCATACTTCCTATTCCTGCCCACTCTGAGTCACACACAAATACTCACAAACACAGAGACGCATAAATAGCCATTAACCATGTATATAGCCAAAGACACAAGCGAACAAGCAAAACCACATATAGTAAGCCTTCAGAAAGGGGGGTGGGGGCCATATTGAATACATGCTTACATACTTTTTTAGTGTGGTTTGAGTCACCCTAACTTGCCTGCTTCTAGGGAACTCAGTTTTCATTCAGATTTGATGGTGTGTCTTGTTTTAATTTGTCAATTTACCTGTGTATCTTGTGACAGTTACCTCTTTAAGGTATAATTCTATACTAATCTCCATTATAGTCCAGTCTAGCCCCACTCTGTTTTTTTGTTGTTGTTATTTGATTCCTTTAGTTATTGTTTATCATCCCCTTTTTTGGCTTACATTTATCTTGCAGCTATTTAATTGAAAGAGAAAAGACTCTTTAATTTTAGTGCATTAAAATAATTGTTTTTGGTACAGCAGTCTCTGGTTCTAGTTAATTCTGGGTTTTGTGTAATTGAGTATCCCGTGGCTATAATTAGCATAGCGTTGACGGGATCAATACAGAGGTTTTTTACTATTCTTGTTTATTTTTGTGTATTTCTCGATTCTTGTTTTGGCTCTGTAGGATTGTATGGTAATAGGGATAGTTAGGGAAAAGCAGTGGCGGCAGCTGCAATCAAGACCAACAGAGTTTGATGACCTCAGGACACTTGAGGGCTCACAAAACTGAACGTTGTGCAACGGTATGGAGGACATTCAAGTCATCGTGGATCAAGTACAGCAGCTGAAAATGAACAAATGAAGTCCCAGATGCCAAAACAGAGGTACTGTTTCACCTCAGGCAGGGACATCTAATGACCCTAATTCCTCCACCTCAGCCAGTTTAAACAGGCCTATCCCCACTGCTGCTCCAGTACAAACTCAGTTTTTGTATGTTCCAAAAAAGCAGAAGTGTCCTAAATTTTCTGGTAGATTGTCTGTCGATTTAATAACTGTTGAGGAATGGATCACAGTCATAGGGAGGGGGAATCTCTGTATCTAGACTATTCTCATTTTTTAAAGTCATTCATGCGTGCGGTCATTCGTAAAACACCTTGTGGCATTCCTAACTCTGATCAGGTCTTGCGTGATCAGTTTGTAGAACATGTACATGATGTTATGCTGTGCAGGGGGATTAGGCAGAGAATCAGTAAAAACCCTACTATGTCCTCTCTCATGCTCTGCAGTATTGCCATCAGATGGGTGGAAGAGGGAAAAAATGGGAGTATGCAAAGGGCTTGTGTGTTTTCCTGCCATACATAAACCAATGCTAATGCTATGACCACCTCACAGATATTTAGCTAAGCTAAAAGAGTGTCTGAAGAAACAGCTACAGTATTATTAAACATATAGGCATCCTAAATTTACACCCAACAATATACAAAGTTTACAAAAAGAGAGGAGAGACACAAAATCCTATCCTTTCAAAGCAGATGGTAGAACAGTTTGTATGTGTTGCAATAAGGCAGGACACATAGCATGGTTCTGTAGGGCCCAGAGACAGTCCATTGCAGGCCCCAAAAAAGGATCAGGACAGCAAGCAACAGTGGAAATAAATGATAGCTACTTCAGTTTTGCCGCAAGGAAACCCGCACCCTATGGAGTGGGAAGCAGGGGGGGCTTTTCAAGCTCAAGCTAACACAATGAAGTCCACCTGGACTTATAGTGGAATGTCCAGTAGTGGAAGAAAGTGGGGGCATATCACAGTCCCCTCCAAACTTGATATTAGAGCAGATTTCTTTACAGAACACTTTCAGTCACAATGTGTAGATAAATTGTGAGAGTGCAACTAGATGCAGTTGAAAGCTGCAAAAGCATTAGGAATCCCCAACACAGATTACTTGTAACTTGATGTCAATGTCCTTAGTAAGACCCTCCCTCGGATGATGGTATTGGTATTGGTTGCCCGGAAGACCATCATAATAGGGAGCAAAAACTAATACGCTGCAGCTGCCACCTGAAAAGGAAAGAAAACGGCCAAAGTACCTGCCTCAGATAAATTTTTTTTCCGCACAACACAACAGAATAAACTTTTTTGCTTGGCAAAACAGACAATAACTTAGCCCCAAATACCACCCATGAGTGGACAGCTGAGCATCAGCAGAGGCTGAGTTATTCATATCAACATGCTTGAATGTAGGAATAGGCACCTGACCCTGAATGCAATGGGGATACAGGCACTAAGTACCCTTGTCTTTTCGAAGGAATCATCCACTTGGGCACAATAATATTCAGGATGCATTGGACCATACGCTTTATGACACTGTGCATTGTGTGGATTACAAAAAAAGGGATTACAAAATCTGAACAAGGAACAGAGCTTGGCCAGAAAAATATTAATAGGTCAGAGTTATGTTACGAAGTTCTCCCAATTACTGGCTGTGCAGACACTCCTGATTCTTTTTTCACCTGAGCTGCACAGTTTGTATGAAGGGGAGGAAAATGATCTTTATATGGCTGAAACGGTAAGAGATTTGGGATGTATAATAATGGTTAACATACAGCCTCTAAACTCTGGAAACCCTTATCTGCCAGCCGTACCCCATGACTTGCTACCTGAAGACCTACAACTTGCAATACAGCCAGAGCCTCAGTTAGATTGGCTAGCAGACCCATTATACAATGAACCTTCTATTACCTCCCCTGTAGTAGCGAGACGATCCCATAGGAATACAGCAGGCCATTACACAAACCCTTTTAGTCTGCCAAAATCTGTATGCAGCCCAGATGAACATATTAGAAGTAATAATGGAAATGACATCCCTTAGGCTTCCAGCCAACCGGTCAAGGCAGTGTTCAGACCATGGGTTTACAACTGGCATGAAACGGTTTTAATTACTTTTTCACTGAGACAGTGACCTTTCAAATTGGGGGTAGATGTGGAGGGAAAGTTAAGAGGGAAAGTGGTCGAGCACTAGGACCCAGAAAAGGGGGCAGAGTCTATAAAAAGGGGCTGAAAGCTCACCTGGGCCTTTCTTCCTGGTTTGAGACACATTTGACAGACAGCCCTTGAGGCCAGCCCTTGTTTGGTAAGTATGTTTAAAAGCATGATTTTCATACTTGTAGAGCCATCAAATGCTGCTTTTAGCTCATAGTCTGAAATGAAATGTTTATATTTTTTTTGATTCCTCATGTTGGGACTAAACAGGGACTAAAACTTAGTTTTACTTACTTACTTTACTTGCTTAGTGACATTTGGAAATGTTTTTTTAGTGTCCTCAGTACATCATTTACCTATGCTCCTTTATAATATGTAGATTCTGCATGTCTGAGTGAGGACGAAACTGTGGTCCAGTTCAGCAAGGTAGGATTATTTTAAATTGCATATACTTTATTAAATGTTTGTAATGCTTAAGTATTTGTTTCAATGTTTTAGAGGGGAAAAAAATTGCTAGAAAAGCCAATGACTGTTTTTCCAAAAGTCTGTCATCAAATTGTAGTGTATCTTTTACTGATTCAATTGTATGGACCATGTATGGCTCCATTTATTTTTCTAGCTGTGTTTTTTGCTGTTAGGAAGGGAGCTGAGTAGTAGAGTAGCCATATTGAATGCATGCTTTGTTTGGTTTGAGTCACCCTAGTTTGCTGCCTGTAGGGATCTTTTGAAGTAGTGTTGGACAACTTTGACTCAAACTGAATCGTGTGTGGTATTTGTGTATTAATCTGCCTGCGTATCTTACCTCTTTTAGACATAACTCTATACTAACTTCCCTTATAGTCCAGTCCAGCCCCACACTGTTTTTTTTGTTTTATTTTTTATTTATCCCCTTTTTTAGCTTACATTTATCTTCTGCTTAGCTATAAGAGAAAAGACTATTTCATTTTAATGCCCTGTAAATAAAATCAATTTGCAGCTTCTGTTTCCAGTTAATTCTGGATCTTGTCTAATTGAGTATCCCTTGGTCACATATGCACACACATAAGTAAATAAACTGAAAGTGAGGAAATTAAAAGAAAATCTCCACACTTCTCATTTTCCTTGTCCAAAATAATGACAATGCATCTGTCTTGCAAAATACCAACTCTCTCACATCATTTCAATGTCATCCATGGTAGACATGAAAAAGCTAGACCAGTGTCTCAACCTCTTTGGTGTAATTGTAATGGGTCAGACAGAGAACAGTCTTTCACTTTATTTGTTCACAATAAATCTACACTTAAATGTGGTAAATTAGTTTTCCACGGAGCGCCACTAGATCCATTTGGCAACATCTGGGCCTCCATTGTTTGTTCAATCAGCCCCCGTGTAAAACCAGTCTGAACAACTAAGGTTCAACAGTTTAATCATTTTACTCACTTTGCACTGCTGCTGCTGAAGCTTTGGCTTAATTGAGTAATAGTAGAAGCCTTGATAGTAATCTCATCTGATAGATCATTAGGGGGATTCAGTACAAAATGTTTGAACCTTGTGTGTCCATTTGCCTGCATTAAGAATTCAAGTGAAGTTAGTCTAAAATTAGGAGCTGCAAAAACAAGGCCACATCTTGCCTGTTGTGCTCTAAGTAGGCAGAGGATGCAAACTTTAAATCTTTTATTTTGTTCTAGGTCTGTGGGTGTCCACAGGCGGCCTATAGTCTCCAGTCAATTTTAGACTGCTGCTTTTGTATACTTCATCCTTCCCTCAGCTTCTCCTATTCATCCTCAACTCTTTATTTTTGTGCATCAGAGGGTGGTTTGGTGTCTTTGTCGCTTGATCCTCTGTTGCAGTCGGCTTGGTGTTTGATCCACTGGGTGGCCTGTATGTGTACAGCTCTGCTCTTCTCTGAAAGTCAAGCACACGCTGATATGAATAATTAAAACGCTGGGGAGAGCCTCATTCTATTTTTTTTTTTTTTTTTTTTTTTTTTACAGAGCCCGACATCCCGACAGTGTTAGCTTGTTTGTAAGAGCGCTAAAGTTTTACTGAATCTGTTAGTGAATGTGTTCTCTGATGTTCCTCCCCTCGTTTCCTCTTGAGATCAGCTGGAACTTAATCACTGGTTACAATAACACTGGGAGGAAATTAAGGGCTGGGCTGTTGCGGTAACCTCCAAAGTTCCCACCCCTGCCTGTAACTACTGCCTGACACTCCCCCTTTTTTTTTTCTTTTCTTTTACTTTCTCCTTCACTCATTCCTCTACCTTTCTCCTTTTCTCCTCCGATTTTATATTTGGGGGGGGACCCCGCTGTGATATGAAATGTTCTGATTGCGGTTTGGACTCCTGTGTCCTTAAGGAGATTGAATTGACCAGTGGTTATGTCTCAATACAGTGGGTTTAGTGACCTCCTCCACCTCACTCTTATCAGCCCAGCCCCAGACTCAGCCTGGTCATGTCACCAGGCCAGCTCATCACTGCTCACATCTGGCAGTGTGGGGAGCTTTAGTGGGGACAGAGAGCCATTTGAAATAGATGCCTTAGAAAGACTGAGAAGCCGTATTAGAAATGCAAGTTATCACCGTGACAGAAAATGTATGCTCTAGAGACTTGGCTATTTTTTTTTTCTTCCACTTTTTCCTCACTTGTGTTCACTCAATTACACTTACAAGTCCACTTCTATGCCATTGAAATTCCTCTTCTTCACAGTTCTCCTCTTATCCTGCCATAAACCTCACTTTCAATACACTCATCTGCTGCCTCTACTGATATTCCAACCTGCTCTTTCTTTCTGATCTCCTTATCCTGCGCTCTCGCCCCACTTTCTCCTACTCGCCTAAAGCTCAATATTTTCGATGTCTGCTCTTCATCTTTTCACCCATCACTCTCCTGTGCAGCTTTGTAAATGCAAAGCACATAATTGCTCCCTGTGGCCCCATGATTTCCTAGTAATTTCTATAACGATGCTTGCTGGTTTGCTAATGTCCCCCCACTTTAGTTTTTGCCTAAGGTCACTTCAGATACAAATAAAAAGGCAAGTAGCGCAAGAAATTGATTGTTCCCACACACAACCCATGAGGAAACCTTCATTTTGCCTGCTCTTCCACTTTGATTTGACTGTTGAAAGTCAGTTGTTTTTCTTATTCGGGAAAGTTGTTTTGATGCTTCACCGTTTTGTGAGTGTATGAGGGTGTGCATTTGTCAGAAGAAACAACAAAATGTAACAGTACCTTCTTTTCATTTTCAAGTATCACTGCTTTGCAAAAGAAAGTCAGTGATAACCTACACTGTGTGTGTGTGTGTGTGTGTGTGTGTGTGTGTGTGTGTGTGTGTGTGTGTTTCACATTGAATTGCAGACTGCTACTCTTGCCAGCGAGATCAGTGGTTTGACAGTGCTGCTCCTCAGAGACTGCAGCATTTTGGCTGCTGTGTGACATCACCTGTTGCAGTCACTGCAACAACATGATCATTTCATCCCAGTGTGTAGCTGTACATGCAGCACCAGACCGATGATACATGGGCCTGAGGGCGGGCAGCAAGAGGAGATGGCGATCCTGCTCCCTCTGTGTCCCTGGGTTGCTTTGGTGATGGACGGCCCTGTGAATGGCTGTGACTGCAGAGTGGGGTGGCGGTGCCAGTGTGCTCTGTCCCCTCCATCTCCCTGCTGATGAAAGTAAAATTGATAAAGGCTCATTAATATCCAGATAGAGGGGAAAAAGCCATTGACTACCTCAGCAGCTCCTGTCACTTGTTTTTGGGAAATGAATTTAATAACTGGATCAGTAAAACGCAGTGATCACAGCCCTTGCTCCAATTTGCATATTAATGTAGCATGGTGCGTGAAGCCTGCAATGGTTATGGATGGGTGGGGCTGAAGCCACTGTTTTTAATTACCTTTACTTTGTGTTACTCTGGAGATGACAAGGGTGGGGCCCTGTTGCATCAGGGCAAGAAAAGGCAGCATTTCCCAGGTGGAAACTTCCTAATGCTTCTGCATATTTATTAAAAAGGTATTTTGGTGTCCCTACTCACCCAAAAGTCTATTGGTGAGATTTTTCTTCCTAATGCAATTTGAACAAAAATAATTACAACTATATGAATCCAGATTCATGGATTTCTTTCTTCAGTGATTTCACTTTGAGGCTTTTGTGCTTTCACACATAAATGAATACCTAAACTCTTATTAAATGTCAAGCCTCAGTGTGGTTTAGTGCATGTGTGAGGTATGGTGAAACCATTTTATGAATGTGTGGGCTTGATGTATGAGATGTTTAAAACAGAATATGTATTCTATAGGCATGAATTATACAACAGCTTTATGGAGCAATGTGAACTCGCACGTCTCAACCTGGAGCAAAATTCAGCACACACTGTAGGGGGAAGAGAGACAGACACAATAATTGAGAGAGAGGTGCAGTATTTGAAGCTGCCTCAAAAGATACCTGAGAACCTATAAACGCAATATAAACTAAAGTTTGGGAGTTTCGCAAGATGTTACAATTCAACTGAACTCCTGCCCACAGCTCTAGTTTGAGCTTAGCACCAATAATATTACAAACAAGCAGATGCATACTGCATAAACAGCTACCCAAGCAGATGTAACATAAGACATTCAGTGGTACTGAATAAATTAAAAAGGAATAGATATTCTTTGAGAAAAATATGGACAAGACAAAATGCATATACTCTCTTGACACCATGTACACCCACACATTCAATAACAGGTCATGCCAGAGGTCCATTGTAGGGTATTGGCCATATTTCTGCGATTGAATTGTGGCCTTTTAAAATCAATATGCTAATTTTCCTATAAATGCATGTATATTTGGCTCTATGCGCTGTAGGTACGCATTATCTTCTGACAATAATCCATATCACCTGGACCACGTTGTGTCTTTATGTATTAATTTCACATTTATAATTTTATTCTCTACCTGTGTGCAATTATTGTGTGACAGTCGTTTGATGTTGGATCAGATGGGTCTGCGCTGAGGTGAGGCCATCCGTAATCATCTGATAAGGCAGGTGTGAATTAGCAACAGCAGGTTCCGTTGACAGTTCGTATCATCTCACAGTATGTGAATGTGCTCATAGTTTCCATGATCGGCAGCTGTGTTCTGCCTCTGGATGTGTCTAGTCTTTGTGAATGTCTGACAAGTTTTGATATATCAGAAATTACAGTAGGAGTCAGTTTTGATGCAACATAAAAATATCCACAGTTCAAAACCTGTGCAGTCAACCCCACCAGAAGGAGACTGAAATTTGAACACTTTAGATGTGTCCTTGGAGATTTGGCCTTTTGGTCTTGGTGCAATTAGTTCTGTGTTTTAGTCACATAGCACTTGAGGTCTGTGAAATGGGCTCCCTCCTGTTACCATTCCCATGGTCACTGCCCCTGGTGTATTCTGACAGAGCACTTTTTTCCTCTTTTGAATACTTCATTTGTTGTAGAATAGAAAGGACAGAGAGAGAGAAGAGTTTTGTCTCTTCAGCGAGCTTCCCTCATCTCTTTTGATATTTTGGGGAGAGAATGGCATCTTGTCTCACTGACATACAGTAGAGAAGGCCTGTGATCTGACAGTCTTCTCACCTAACCTGGATTTCACTGTCACTCTACCTGTCCCCCTCAATTCTCTTGTCTGGACTTTCTAATTTACGGTGCCGCATTAGAAATTGCTTATTCCATTGCTGCCCCGCATTTCTAGTACTGGGGGTTGCATATACCTACACCCTGCTTGAAAACAAACTCTTCTAATTAACATGCTAAACATGTTCTACCAAGTTAGAATATTAGCCTGAAATTTATGAGAAATATTAAAAAAAGACTAGAGCCACCATTAAAGATTTTTGATGGTCACATCTGTTCTGGCTAAAACTTCAGTGTACTTTGTCCAGGATAATGAATACTGCCTGGTACAAAAGCTGGTCTACAAGCAGCATGTATTTAAACCCTGTGTGTGTGTGTGTGTGTTGGAAGTCGTAGTCACAATCTGGGACCCCCTTAATTTAAGCAGGTTAAGCAGTGCGTAACCTCGATCAAAAAAAGGGACAAAATATATGAAATATGTAAGTGATTCATCTGTTTCTAATAGTTAGTCCTTTTTATAATAGCTTTAGGTCTGTGCTGGTGCCTTTTTTTTTTAAATGTTTTTTATTGGTTTGTGCTATTCTTCGAGCCAGTACAGGCTACTGCTCAAAAGGAAAACGATTACAAATGAACACCAATGTTGTGCTTAAATAGCCCCTCCATGACAGTTTTTGACCACTGATAAGCAAGACCCCATATTGTTTGCATCCAGTCTTTAACAGATTTCTTTCACAAACTCCACCTCCACCCCAGCAATCACCGGTAAGCCTCGGGGGAGTTAATTACAATATAATCGCTCCCTGATCTCTACTGTGCTCAGTGTGGTGTATGCTTAGCGAGTGACAAAGTTAGAGCCTAGATGCCAAATATCAACTCTGCATATATTAATAATAATCCATAATAACCCATTCCAAGCAAATTGCCTGACTAAACTGTTTAACGTGGTTGTTATATAAAATAAAGCATGATTTTTTTTTTTTTTTTTTTTTTTTTCCAACTGCATTTTACGTAAAGTATCCTTAACAAAAACCAGTTCTACAATGAATCTATCCTAATGCTGCAGACATAGTACCTGCAGGCTGTTGTGAGACTAACTTGAGAACATTGTGTTACCCTGTCCACTGGTAACCATACTTTACACAGTAAATCCAGCAACATAGACAGTCAGTTTTTCCCAAGAATTAAGGTAGCAATACTTCTACTGCATTCACTGACATCATTTGAACTTGTTAATGCATTAAAGCCATGTGTAGGTGGGTTGAGGGAAAACTTTGTAGAAAGAGACAGCTGTGGATCTTGGAGCAACATACCTGATTCACAATACATAACATTGTAGATTTACTATGCACGGAACATAGAGGCTCTTTCTGAGCCTCTGAGTTTAAAGCCTTCAGGCTTTTGTTGCCTAAAACCAACCACAGACCGAGATCTGGATGCCAAGCTGGTCTCTCAAAGTCCTGTGTTTTGTGCACCTGGCCTCCACCCCAACCAACTCCTTGTGACTCCAGTGCAATACATAAATGAAGTTCTTCATTCACTCAAAACAAGTTGCCCTAATCCGGCCAGAACTTGATTTTATTTTTTTTCACCACAATGTAATTGAGAAAACAGTTTAGTATTATATAAAAGCAATTTCTAGGAGACAGGGTTGCCCAGTCACACTAGAAATTATTTGATATCTAACCAATTTTTTTCAGCGCTAGAGCTCAACTGCTCATTTGGAAGTCAACAAGAAGCTGTACTTTTGGCTGGCACTTTGAATTTCTACATTAAAATCAAATTTAAACTCAACACAACAGTGTCACACAGATTTACTTGCTGCCATGAGCAAATTCACTGTTTGAGATGATTCTATTGAAATAGTTTGAACTCTGGAAATATAACTGTCATAAACACAACTTCGAATGCAGAGCTTATTTCCAAGAGTCTTGGCTCAAGAGGTATCAGCTTGAGTGTCCCCATCATATCTGGCTTGTAATATCAGCTGCAGGGGAAATGATGATTCCTGTTAATAAATCTGTTTTCATAGGGTATATTCTCCGTGAAATATAGGCTTTCAAGGAGAATGATAAGGTAATTGTCACAATAAATTTCATACAGTGCAAATTGTCCATCACAGATGATCACCCCCATTTTTGCTAAGCCAAGCAGCTGCTACTCATCACTTTCCTCAGGTCAGTTATCCTACACAGGGTTCTGGTCAATGTTCAACATGTTTTCAGCTCTTGCTTGTACTTGCATGGATGGGAATGGTGCTTCTAGAACATAGAAATTCCTTTAAACATAACTGTACAACTGAATCTTGTACAAAGCAGGGCTGAACTGGCCCCAAAGTATTTTAAAATCCAAAACTCTGTTATGACTGGTTGTCAGTTTTGTGAGTAGGTCCGGTTTAAAAAACACTGCCATAACTAATGAATGCACTGTGCAAAGACTTCCCCTGAACAGGTCCCCATCAAAAATGTATTTCTTGTTGAAATATAGCCAAAAACTGTAGTTCTATCACACAACCTGTCTCTTTTTGTCCTCATTTGTCCTTCAAAACATCTGGAGTTAACTAAACAAATAATCCTTGTTTTATAATCAGTGATATTGTTTAAGTACACTGACAACAGATGAGCTACAACCCTTGGCACCCCAGGGCATGTGCCACGCCCAGCTCCACCAACCTTGCCGTTTGATGCCTCGCCACCTAAACTGCGAGGGGTGGAGGAAGTCATCAAGAAGGCAAGGTCAGCATCAGCCCCCTGGCCTAATGGGCTCCCCTACAAGCTGTACAAGAACTGCCCCCAGGTGGTGCTATGAAGGCTCATAAAAGCAGTTTGGAGGAAGCAGCAAAAACCATCAGAGTGGCAGCAAGCCATCGGTGTGTTTATTCCCAAAGAGCAGAACTCCCATACCATCAGCCAGTTCAGAAGCATTACTTTGTTGAATGTGGAGGGGAAGATTTTCTTCTCTATCCTGACAAGGAGAATGACCATCTTCTAATGGGGAAGCTAGCCAAGCAAAAACACATGGAGCGCCTGGCAAAGATCAATCGAAGCCATCTGCCTGGGAAGCAAAAAGTGTGGTGCTACAACACACTATAACAAAGTGATATGGCTGCTAAAGGTCTTTGAAATTCCCACATCAGAGGTCAGCAGGATGCACAGTCTAGCACACAACTACATCCTTAAGTAGTTTTGGCTTGCCCAGCTGCTTTTCACATGCATGCCTCGAACATGCTGGAGTTCCCTATGAAATTAATCAGGCTAGGGTACAAGCAAGAGAACAAGCAAGAGAAAGCCCCTTGTACTGGAGCTGGAGGAGCCCGCAGACCGGCTCATAAGAGTGCGAAATACCCTATCCACACATGCCGCAAGTGGAAGGTAGACCATGCCGTCACCAGTTTGAAACACCAAGAGGTGACCGTTTCAGTTCAGACTGGTCATTGGCCTCAACAGTTCTGGTCAAAAGCCTCCAAGAAACAGCAAAAGTCCATGGTGGTGGACGCAGTCACCAGGCTAGAGCAGGGTAGTAGCAAAGAGCATCCCAGAAACAGCAAAGCCTATCCTAACAGCTTCGTCTAGCCAGGCAGCATACTCCAAGCACCTGAACAAGAGAGGAACACAATACTCAGACCTGGCAAAAAGTGGCAGATGTTGGCAGACCACAGAAGGCAGCTGGTCTTACCAAGAGAGACCACTACAACCACTATCCGGCCAAACATCGTCATGTGGTCTGCAGTGGAGAAAAGGTCCTCATGATCGAGCTTACCATCCCCTGGGAGGAGGGCATGATAGCAGCCCATGAAAGGATGCAACTCAGTTACTAAGAGCTGGCAATGGAGTGCCAAGAAACTCACTCGAAAGCAAGGGTTTACCCCGTGGAGGTCGGATGCCGGGGCTTTGTCGGCAAAGCGCTAGTCCAACTGCTCTGTGGTGCTGGCATGACAGGGCAAGCCTGAAAGCTGTGAAGGAACTGGGAGTTGATGCAGAGAAAGCCAGCTAGTGGCTGTGGCTCCAGAGGATGAGTAATGTTTGGGGGCCAACAGCCCTGTAAAGGCACCCCCAATACGCCCCCCCCCCACTGGAAGATGTACTGGTATAGCAAGCGAAACATCAGTGAACGGCTTCCAGCTGAGGACCCTGCAGCTGACCTAATGGCACTGGCGGAGGTGCGACAGGCTGATATGCGAAAGCAGGAAACACCCTCACCTGTATAACGATGTATCACAAACGTGTCTGTTTTTCACCTGATTTTATCATTCAGCACATCTAGAGTTAGCTAAACAAATAATCCTTGTTTTATATTCAAAACTGTCTTAAAAAAATAAAGAAAACAACAGTACACAAAATTGCTCTTCCTCATGAACATATTGTTTTATAAACCAGTGTGGTGGGTATGACAAGTGATCCTGCTATTGCTTTTGACTGCATTTAGCTACATGGGCGCTACAATTATAAAAATGTTTATACGGTAAAATGTGCTGTCCAGGTTGACAAAGTTTTGATTGTTAAATAATGATTTATAAAGGCCCAATTTGTCATTCAAGTCTTTATTCTATAAAAGTTACGTCAGTAAACCCTTATCTACTTCCAACGCATTTTTTTTTGTTGTGTCTTGTACCATCTTGGAGCATTGCAGGTGCTGAAAGTGTTTCTCCCCCCCTCATTATTTTTTTTGTTGTTGTCATTTTCAGTGATATTGACTTATTGCACTTATTGAACTCTTATTGCTCATATCTGCTTGTGGCTATATTGATGTGATGGTGATGTTTGAGTTTATGTATCCTTACCCCTTCAGCACACCAGAGCTAAACCATTATATCTTTTCACTAGCTGCATCGTACTGTAATTACAGAAAGAGAATGGGGATCCAGGAGACACTGCAGTTCAGTCTTTTATGGTAAGGCTTTACTACCTCAGTGAGGTGTACGATGTCAGGACGTCGGGGTTATAAAACTGAATAAGCCATGGTTACAGGCTGGAATGATTCTACTTTACTGTCCTTCACAAAATAGTACCTAATGAGATTAGGGATGTGAGTGCTGAATCAATGAAAGCTCAAAACATAATTAAAGAGCCAATTAATGAGCAAGGTTCTCTGAGGAGTTAAGTGGAGTAAAATTACCTCCCCTCTCACTAACCCATCATTCAATCTCCACACCACAGCACATCCTTTTTGAGTTCAAACATGAATATGAAATACTGGGGGAAATAAGGACACCGAGTGTAAGTTATGTTTAATCATGAGGAAACAAACATCGGAAGCTTTGTTCAAAGTGTCACCTCGAGGGTTGGGGAGTTGAGGAAAAGTTTGTTTACTGTGAATCTGGAGGAGAGGAGGTGTTGTTCCAAGTGCGGCTGAGGGTGCAATTAATGAGGAAGAATGGTACAGTGGAAAAAAAAAACTGAATTAGCAGATATATGAAACAAGAGTTTGACCACTTGCTGTCAGGATAAAGTTAGTTGTAACCAGTATGGACTATATGAACTTCAGGGACAGAAAGCAAAAGTACTCTGTATGTACGCAACAGTTTCATCAAAGACAAGTCTCTCGAGCAGCTGCACACACAGATGATTGTTTCCATCAAAATAAATCCTTCCTCCCAGGGATAGCAGCACAATAAAGTGGCAACTGGGCTTTTTTAATTCTTGAATTTTGGCCTCTATCTCTGCTCCTGCCTATGCAGCCTCACCCCTGTGCACTCTATTGCTGCCATACCTGCACTCAATCAGTTCAAATGCATGTGAGAATGCATGCTTATAGCCACTTTAAGTAGATCGAACTGCCAGTGCTGGTCTGTGCTCTATTGTTCATTTTGGATTTCTGCTATGCTTTAATGCGTGCTGCTCACAGAGTGGTTTTTGTAGATTAATACAGCCCCAAATAAAAATTCTGCGTTGTTTTCCCTAGGGACCTCTACGACTCTGCATCAAGGAAATGTTCTGGCAGAGTCACTGCTCAACCCCACACCAGTGGAAAATTTAACTGACGAAATGGCTGTGGGCCTTTCAAGGTGAACTAGATGTAGATTCTTCCGTGTTTGACCACGCATGACAACAGTTATCTCTAAACTTTTAATCTACAACTTTATACTATGTAATACAGAGCGATCTTATGTATTACACCATGCTATATCAGTGTTTGCCAACAATAGATATTTATTACCTATCAACTATTCTCTACATTTGGGGGGAACTAATGTAAGTTAAAAAGATTACTGAGGTCCTGGCAACACGACCTTGGATACGCCTTCATTTTTAAATTCAATATCAAAGTTACCTGCATTACAGTACTGCGTGTGTGTTTGACTGTGCAACTGTCTCCAGATGCCAAATTCATTATGATGTTCTCATTGGCATCAAAGACAGCAATTCTTCCATTCAGTTCTTACAAAAATGAACTTCTTTATAATCTGAGATGTGAATATTTGTCTTTCTGCTCCACCGAGAGCTTTCATGTGATTTTGTGTATAAATTATCCACCTGCCTTTTCTCAAAATCAAATTTGTGACAGCTCCATATACATGTTTTCATCAGTTATTGTCATGCTCACAGTATCATGCTCACCTCCATGAGTACACTTGATTCACTTTGATCATTTAGTTCAGCATGTAGATTTAAGCAGTTTACTAATTTATTGTTCAGAGTGATCATATCGTCATCTACAACTGCAAGCTCCACATTTAGGTCCAGACTTTCCTAATTTACTTTATCCAGTTCAGTATTGTCCCAATGGGTTTAAACATAAATCAGGTGCGAGGTGACACAAAACCAATAACTAATCATTGCTACCTAATATTAACAACTTTTTTGTGCTTCAAGTTTTGCATCATATTGAGTTTTACACCACACTTTTTGCATTCATCTACTCTGACACTGTTGAGTGATACTAAACTGCTCCTTCATAGTTATTTAATGGTTTATACACAAATTTGACATTTATCCATTGATGATATCTAAAGGGGTCTGACAGGTTGGCGAATATAGTGACAAAGGCACTAATTTGGCAACACTGCCTTTAAACAACCCCCCTAACTTTTTGCGCAAATTCATTTTGAAAGGGCAACAGCCAGTGGGGGAACTCCAGCACCAATGGTTGGCCGACCACACGGCATTCGGCTAACCAGTGGTGTAGCCTTATCATCAGTCAGTCAGTCGCGGACATTTGCATTTACAGGGCTGGCCCCACTGTTGTGGTCCAGCAAAAAAAGTTGTCAGCAAAACTTATGGGTTTTTTTTCCTTTACTACAGCATAGCTGCATAACAGCATAGCTTTTTGTTTCATTTCCCTTACAGAAACATGAATTTGCAAGAATTTATTAAAAGTGAAGAGAAAATATTGACTGAATGGGAGAGTGGCAATAACTTATATATTTCTTTTTTTATTCTAACTAAATGCATTGGTTTTTTTGTTTTGTTTTGTTTTGTTTTTATTTTTACTGTAACAAGTTCAAATTGATGAAAAAAATTTGTTTCTATCGTGGAGCCCATTTAGTTTCAGGTCTTACGTGAGTAGAATATGGACATGATTGGATAGATGTTCCTTTCACATTTCTTAAATGAGTGCATTTTTCCAGTCTGGAGACTAGATTTTCCAGTTTGTTTGATCATGGAGATTGCATTATCTGTGTGCAGTCTTTGTTTCCTTCCCTGCTCTCTGTTAAGGGGAAAAGTTTGTTGGCTGGAAATTGAAGGCCTATTCCAGCCAGTCATGCCTAACATTAAATACCTTTTGTGTACTGGTAAAACTGTCAGCGCCGCACTTGACTAAAGGGTGATCTGTGAAACCCTTTTTTACAATGAGTAACCTTCGACCCTGTTTTATAATTGCCTGCACACCCAGGATGGACTGTGCTATTTATTTATTTATTTATTATTAGCAGCTGACTGCTGCTTTTTTTTATTTTTTTATTTTTATTTTTTTAGACAGTGTGAGAGCAGAGAGGATGCTGTGGTGAATCCGATCTCAGGACAGCAAGATCAGTCTTTCACTCAAGATCAGTCTTTCATACATATGTGTATGTGTAATTGCAGTTTACTGATTAATGTCTCCATCAGCCATTGTTCCTGTTAACTATTTCAATGTCTCCTTATTAACAGTTACATAGCTACATTTTTATATATATAACTCATTTACTTTCCCTCACACAGTGTAGTTCATACTTTACTATTTTTATCTGAGACTTTTGGATGGTCTGTATTGTTGTGTATTGCATTGTGCTTTAAATGTCAGACACTACTGTGTTTGAACTCAGGGTTCTCTTCAGCACAGCACCTTATTGACAGAAAGGTCATCCAGGATGACTAAATCACCATGGTTATGCAGGGAAAAGAAAAGTGATACCTCCTATTTTATTCTGTCTTCTGTGTCCACCACAGCCTCTGCAAAGAATTGATGCACCCTCACAAGCCTTTATAAATGAGAGGAATAATATGATAACACAGTGGGCTGTTGTCTTTTTCCAAAGTGTCCTCTAGACAGCAGAGAATGCTGTGAGGCTTCAGGATTTTTTTAGTTGCAAATGATAAAAAAAAAAAAAAAAGATGCACTGAAAGGTCTGCAGTTTGAGACGTTCATGTCAGGAGTGTCCCACTGTGTGTCTTCAGTTTGAACATTTCTCTGCGGAAAGCACCTGAAAAGACCTGCGCATCTAACAAGATTAAAGCAGATTGGCGCTTGACAAGCAACAATAACTGCTCATTTCTCTACTCAGATATAAATCCTCTTAGAATTCCTTTTACATTTAGTTTCTCCTTTCCTTTTTGTGCCTATCGACCCTTCGCTCCACCACCTGCTCCTTTTACCAGATGTGTCAGCTGTGGCTGTTGCAGTTGAATTTAAAACTGTTTCATTATATGGGAGCATGCTGTTTTACTACACAGAACCCTATGCCCTGGCTTCTGTAGGTGGAAGAAATTCGACAAAATGTTTTCAAAGATATGGTTTAATGCAGCTCCAGAGATTGCCTTGTCAGTATTCACATGCTGTCACCTCATTATTTTATGTTTTGGCTGCAGTAATAATGGCCACTCAGTATCAGCAAGGTAGATATAATTATTTCCAGATTTTAACTTTTTTGAAATTGTGCCATTCGGCATATTATTAAATTAAGATTTTTTGATTTCACGTTTCCTATAGATTTCAGTCAACGACAAAGAATAAATGTGTGTCCCGTTCATTCAAGAAGAAATAAAACAAATGTTAATCATAACTAAAAAAGAAATGTCACATCTTTATGCTTTTAGGGTACCCATCTTGGGAGTACACATCTAAGTTTGAAGCCATATTTTAAAACACAGCGAGTTTGTTCACCCCTTCCAAATACAACAAAGGTCTATTTGAAATGAAAGGACAATTAAATACAAAGTCATAAATGGTAAAGATTGATATTTATTTCTCATCACAAATAAAAAGAACCATGCTTACTCATCACAGAAAGAAAAAATAAAGAAGCGCTCAGTCTTTTTATCTTTACCGACCTTGCTGTCGGAGTGTTTTTTTGAGAATGTGAATAATAGCAATCTCTATGAAGATTGAAATTCTTTAAAAAAAATCCAAGCCTATGCCCATACACTGAAGCCCCCATCCCACACCTCCCACAAACTGTGCCCACCTCCACCCAGCTCCATTGTCCCTCCCCGAACAATGATCACAGCATTATTTGAGTGGACTCTCAGTCCCCAGAAGTCTTAATAACCTGGAACAGTGTGACATTATAGAGCACCTGGTGTCCGTTGTTCCAGGTGTACAGGACCCTCTCCCTGGGGTTGTAGTCCATCATGGAGATGTGGGAGTATTGATTATGGAAGGGGATGTCTGTGTACTCATAGCTTGATGTGTTGGTGTAGTAGGCAAAGTAGATCTTGGCACCAGCTAGGTGGGAGTTGGTGACGTAAAGTGTACCGCAGATCATAAAAGACTCTCCAGCACTGCGCTTGGGAAAACCTGTGTCCCAAGTCTGCAGCACTTCTAGACTCTGGGGCTCCAGGCGGCTAATGACAATGTTCCCAGCATTTGGGATGGTGGTATAAACCGCCCACAGGCCATTCTCATCCGCCATGAGATCGATGTCAGAGGAACCTCCCCAGGAGTAGGGAAAGGTGTTGTTATAGCCGGCCCCACTCAGGCTGCGCTGCACTAGCACACTTCGAGAACGGAAGTGGTACTTGATGATGATGTTGCTCTGGTACTTGTTGTAGTACAGTGAGCCGTTGTAAACCACATGGCCAGTGCCTGCCCAGGGGTGAGGCAGCAAGTGCTGCACAAAGTTCTGGCCCTTCATGAAATCATTCATTGTGCGGTATTCCAGGACACGACGTCCCTTGAAGTAACCATCCATGGACCACACCTGTGAAAAGAAGAAAGATGAATCCCATTGGGAGGAAGGGACCAATTAAATGAGTTGATGAAGGTCTGAAGGTTATCGGAGAATATTGTTGTTCTGCTATATACGACACACCTCTCTGACACTGTTTCTTTGTGGCCGGTGGCAATGCCCTGAGCAAAGTAAGCGTGTTCCTTGTATGTGATAAATCTCTATTTGTTGGAGTGTGAGTGTATGCCTTCATGTAGTTGTGCATACTTGAATGTGTGTGCAGAACTATTGATCTCTCCTGTGTGTGTAAGTGAAAATGTTGCGTGAGATTTGCAGTCGACCACTGCTTGTGCTCCCTGCCCTTTCCAGTCCACACTTACAGAAAATCAATTCATTTAGCAGCTCTATATTTCTCCTCAAGCACTCTCCACGGATCTCTCCACTAGCTTGGCCCCTGTCTGGCTGCATCTGCCATCTCATTCCCCCAGTGCTTCTGTCGAAGGACAGTTCAGCTTTTAATTGATTCAATTAAACTGCAGTTGGCTTAGATATTTATTTTTTTGTCCTGAACATATCAAGAAGAACTTTGCAGTGATGAAGCTATAATTCCTCTGATGTTCTACCCATAGCTTTTCTCCTGTTTCTCTTTCCCTGCTCTTGCCTCCCTCTCAGGTGTAGATTAGGTACTTTTCTTCAATAACAGTTTGACTGGGGAAGAAGGAAGGGTATGGGAGGAATAGGGTGCAGTGAGGTACAGCATCTGAATTATGGAGAAGGTGAATTATGGAGAGATCATGGAACATTTAGCATTGTTTCTCCTCTGCCTGCTAAATGAGTCCCTAGAGCTGAGCAGGAGGCAGGAGCTAAGCCAGGACAAAGCTCTAGCACATTTAAAACATGTTTTTTTTTTCTCGTCTGTTTGGCTCCTCGGCAACAATAACGTCTCCCAGATATGATTATCGGTGCGGGTGTTGATGCGATATTGTCGATGTATCTGGCTATTTATACAATCAGTCATTGATCTAAAGAGTCTAATTTGATCAAAGCAAGTCAAGTGATTTTAAGACAAAGATCAAGGCTTTCAATCACAGAAATTGACCTTTTCTGCCAGTAATATCTATTTAACCTGTTATGATCCAGGGTGGAGATGAAAAAGGCGACCTTCATCTCTCCTATTGGACTTCATCAGTTTCTTTTCCCCTATACAGATGGCTAATAAGCTTTTCAACTGTCCACCACCACCACCACTTCTCCATTTTACCAGACCCCACAATTCCTCCACCCCCCCGTGTCTTTTCCCATGTGTTCCATACCATGTGCCTGCCCATACAAAACCACATGTCATCCCTAATCAGCTGAAGCCATTACTATATCATCTGGGTTCCGAGCAGCTCAGCAAACTCCTGGTAATTGCCTAGGTGATTTAGAAAACTTTAGCCCAAACAACTCATTCATTTCTCCGCTGATGATGAAGTGATTAATCAGCTTGAGTTGCAGTGACAGAGGAAGACAGGGAGGAGGGAGAGGGATGCTATCCATCAGTGCCTCAGCTTTGCATCCCCATTTCTCTGTGTCTCACCTCCTCCAGAACTCACGAGAAGTCCTACTCAGGCAAAACACTCAGTCACTGAAGTATCATAGCCGCATTGCTGTGAGTTTATTTTTTTCATTGAGCGGCTGACAGAGTTTGGCCGGTTTTTGACAATGACTTTTGTTCTATTAAATCCTCTGAACTATAAACTTGGGTAGAAGGGATTAAAAGGTAAGACCTGAGGGGTGTAAATAGAAACAGAGACTTACTCTGTTGTCTGAGCTGGGGATCATGGTATCTGTCATCCAGGAGCCGAACCTTGACCCTGATGCACGTACTGTGATGGGATTACTGACCCCGGTGAGCTTCCCACAGCCTGGAGATCAAAGAAGGGAAAGAGGTAAGATGGCATACAGATTTATGTCTACTATATATACCCTAGAGCACATGTGCACTATGGCACTGTCTACACAAGTGAGCACTTTATTAGCAACACCATACTAATACTGGCTAGTGCCTGTCTTTGCTTTCAAAACAGCCTCAGTTCTTTGTGGCATGGATTCCACAACATGTTGGAAACAGTCCTTGAGATTCTCTTTCACACTGACATGATTGCATCACATCATTTCTGCAGATTCGTCAGCTACACATTCGTGCTGTGAATCTCCCGTCCTACCAAATCTCAAAAGCGTTCTATTGGATTCAGATCCGATGAATGGGGAGACCATTGAAGTACATTGAACTCACTGTCATTTTCATGGAACCAGTTTGAGATGACTTTTTGCATTGAGACCTGGTGCATTATCATGCCGGAAGTAGCCATTAGAAGGTGTGTAAATTGTGGCCATAAAGGGATGCACATGGTCAGCAACAATACTCAGATAGGCTGTAGCATTCAAATGATGATTGATTGATATTAAGGGGCTCAAAATGTGCCAAGAAAACATTCCCCACACCATTACGCCACCACCACCACCAGCCTGGAATACTGACACAAGACAGGTTTCGTCCATGGATTCATGCTGTTGATGCCAAATTCTGACCCTACCATCTGTGTGCCTCAGCAGAAATCCAGATCCATCAGACCAGGCTCTGTTTTTCCAGTCTTCAACTGTCCAGTTTGTGCCCACTGCAGCCTCAGATTTCTGTTCTTGGCTGACAGGAGTGGAACCTGACATGGTCTTCTGTTGTTGTAGCCCATCTGCCACAATGTTTGACGTGCTATGCATTCTGAGATGTTTTCCTGCACAGTTGTAAAGAACACTTATCCTGTTCCTGGAGACAGCTTCAACCAGTCTGGCTATTCTCAGTTTTTGTTAGCAGAACTGCTGCTCACGATGCGTTTTGTTTTTTGTACCATTCTGAGTAAACTGTAGAGACTGTTGTGTGTGACAATTCCAGGAAATCAGCAGTTTCAGAAATACTCAAACCAGCCCGTCTGGCACCAACAATCATGGCACGGTCAAAGTGACTTCTGATTAACATAAACTTAATATCCTTACCTTTATTTAGATGGTTTTATGCATTGCAGTGGTGCCACATAATTGGCTGATTGGATAATTGCATGAATAAGCAGGTTCACAGGCATTCCTAATAAGTGTGTGTGTGTGTGTGTGTGTGTGTGTGTGTGTGTGTGTGTGTGTGTGTGTGTGTGTGTGTGTGTGTGTGTGTGTGTGTGTGTGTGAGAGTGTGTGTGTGAGAAGCAACAAAAACTGAGATTCTAGCACTCTCAAATGGGATGCATTTAAAAGTATGTAAATGAATTTATTGATATCATCATTTGCAATTTGCTGGGAGTGCAGGAGGTATAATTGCATCCCCTAAATGTCAGTGGGAGATATAAATAAGGTTGGCGTATAAGGCATTGAATCTCAATCTTTTTAAATCTCTATTAAAATCTACTGAGGTTCAGCTTTAAACAATTTTAAGTACAGAAAATTATGAATGACCTCATCATTAACAACTCAAAAATGTATATTTCAAGAGCGTTTATTACATATATGCTATTAGGAGAAATGAATAGGTCAGCGTTTTGTACAATGGTCTTTGTTTTCAATTGAATCTTTAATTGAATCTTCACTAAACACATTGTATTGCATTTTGATATGCAATATTGATTGAATTGATTGATTTATTCATTTAGTGATATTTTTACAAATGTATATTTAAATATTGGTTTTTCTAAGAGTTCTTTCCATTATTGTCTTAGTGTCCTTTTCTCTGCCTTTTTTATCCTGTTTTGTAGAAGACTTAAAAAAAATTCTAGGAGTAATATATGGTTATTATTTCTAATTATCTCTGCTTGAAGTTATTTCCTTTATGAAAAAGCTTAAATCCAATGGAAGACAATAACAAAACACTAATGACCCAAAGGCTAAACACTAACTGCAGTCTCTTTTAGTTAAGTCATCAGTGTATATATGTGGGATTTTGTAAAATCATCAGTTAAAGCTAACACATTACATGAGAACAAAATCAATTATTCATTCAGGCTTTCTGGGCCAATTTTTCTTAATTTATGCAGATAATCTGAGCTCTCAGGAGAGTGGAAATGTTGACAATATACAATGGAGTTTTGACCACTGATGATCCTAATTTAATCATTAATTCCCCTCTGCAATGCTGTTATCAAACCTCAAATTGTTTAAGTGCTGCAATGATAATGAATTTCAAATCAAGCATTCATTGCCCACATACCCACCTACCCCACACCCACTTGCATATATTTTATACCTAGTTTCTGCATGCAGGAGTGGAGCCTGGTCTCCAGTAGTAGGACTCTCTGGCGCAGCTCCTCATAATCGTAGGCCCCCATCTCCTCTTGGATGGCCATCAGCACCAAGGATAGATTTCTCACCTCCTCCCGAAGGCGTAGGATCATCTTGGCGTCAGCCTTGTACTGTTCCAGCACTGGCAGCAGGGGGAGCAGCTGGGTCACCTTGTCTTTCAATTCCTAAGGTAATCATCGTAGAGGAGAAGATATGGAAAAGCAAAGGGAGATGGAGAAGATTAAACCCTGACAAAATAAAGAGGACAGGGGATGAGGTCGACCATGCTACTCTGTAGAGGGCATTGTGTGCAGAGGACCCTTTCAGTCTCCAATTGTTGCTTCTGGTTCATAGCCTTTCTCTCAATCAGGAACTGGTAGCTGGCTGCTGGTTCATCTGTTCCATACCTTTAGCGCCTTGATTTCTCAAGAGACTGATAGTAGAACTGCTACTATGACAAGATATAATTTACTGTGATCACATGTATTCCTGATATTTCGGGAGAACATACTGAAATTCGATTTCTCTTTCCTCGGCTTTGTCTTAGACTTTCCGTGCACATATCTTCTCCTAATATTTATGTCCTTTACAATAAAATCATCCGTTCTCATTTGCCTGCTTGTTTTGTAACTGTACTGATCATGCTTCCACCCACGTGTTTTCACTTGTGCAGGCTTCTTATTATGATCTGTAAGTACAGCTTTATTTCCATTTTACAATCCTTTGTGTGGACGGAAAAGCCACTGACTTTACACTGGTTAGGGCGATTACATTTTCACCCACAGTTAAGGAAAATGGTACTGCTGGGTATAAACTTAGTCTGTGACTCATATGTTTAGAAGTGAAAGGAACAATGTGTCTGTAGGTAGGAGTGCAGGAAGCAGCAGGAGAGCCAGGCTGCCCGCGTGGAAAGTAGAGGGCTCGAGAGAAATAGGTGTATCAATAAAGTGTGGCCGCCACAGGAGGGGCTGTTTCCTCCTTGTTAAGGTTTATCGTAAATCTGGTGATGGAGCAGCTCTCACCCGTGTGGCGCCACATCATAAATCTCATTTTCCCCTTTTCTAGCCGTGGAAATTCTGTCTCGTTAATCTCCCACGCTCTGCCATTGGCAACTTTGAGCTGCACGCATTCATCAGCCAACCTGCTCTGGTCAAATCCTGCTTTTTTTTCCTTTATTGGATTCTGGATTTGCATTCAGACAAGACCTGGGATATAATGATTACCATTCTGCATAATGTAGTCATCTCAGGCTTTACTGATGAATTGGCTAATTTCATAAATATCTTCGTTACCTCTACTGGAATATTGTTCATAAAACACACTGAAAGCAAAACACAGTCAGTCATGTTTGTCCCAGGGTTTCAGCGGTAAAGCGCACTTTGCATTTATCAAGGCATCTTTTAATCAAACTATTTTATGGTCTGTCTAATATCTGTAAGCGTTTCAGAAATATAGAGAAGGCCTGGGCAAGACAGTGTGCTGACAGGACGGCAAAAAGGCCCACTGATAATGGCAGCTAACTCTTGGCTTGTATAGAGATAAGGTGAAGATAAATGTGAATATATGTTAAGTATATAGAGTAGGATGAAAGGTTGAGTGAAGAGAGGAAAGGAGAGGATGTAAAGAGAGGGATGAAGGAAGAAACTCTTCTTCTAGGTCCAAGAGTTTAATAATTCAGGAGCATGTGAATTTGCTCAAATTTCCTCTGCGCATGACTCAATGACTCAGAGATAGTTTTGGAAGTGAATTTGTGTACCTATGCTTATGCGGCAGTCTATCGAGAGTCATACAAAATTTTATTGTCTGTGAAGAGCAAAAGATATTGCAGTGCACCTGGCAAAGTTTGTGTGCACAAGGAGAGCAGTGCCACATCTAATAGTATCTGCATTCACTTGATAATACACACACGCACCACTGTACAGGAGGTGACAGACAGTCAATTACCTGAAAGCCCTTTGGATTGAGACTGCGGGGATTTTCAGAGGCCACCTTCAGCTTTCCATCCACCACTTTCATTAGACTCTCAGTGTTCCTCACATACTGTAGGTCTCTGTATGTCCGCAGGTCCAGCACCTCCATTGACTGGCTAATGTTCTGAACCTGTCAGGGTCATGCGCACAAACACATGCATAGAAACACAAGAATTTTTTAGGTTAATAATACTTTTTAGTGTTAATCTAAATCTAAAAGAAAAAGATTGGATTTTTAAAAAAAAATTTTTTTTTAACCTCCGTTCCTCACCAGACATGTAGCTCAAGGTTGCCATTAGAGCTGAACCAATTAGCTGATTTATCGATTTTGCTGATGGTCGGTAAGTTAATATTGTGAATATTTTCTGGTTTTCTTTTTCTTTTTTGACAGTAAACTGAATATCTGGGGGGGTTTGCATTGTTGGTTGGACAAAAAAGACATCACCTTCGACCTGAAACTACAACGGACACATTTGCTATTTGCTGACAGTCTACAAAACAAACGATACATTGAGAAAACAATTTGTGGATTAGCTGATGGTGAAAATTGTTTCTTGCAGCATTAGCTTGTCATCTATAGTTCTGTGCCATTTTAAGGGACAACTCTTCATTTTGATTCAGTGTTAAATTACACTCCATCGATCAACCAAAGATAACTTGATGCTTTTCAGTCTATCATGCTCTATCACTTTAGCACTGTGACCTCATGATGAGGTTTCCGTATGACTGAAGCCTCCTAGACTCCATTGTTAAATGGGTCTTCCACACATGCTGGTCAGTTGAATTGAAAACTTTGAAATAGCCACAGATGTGAATGTCTTGGTCAGTCTGTAGGTTTGCCCTTCAACAAACTGCAGGACCCAAATGCCCCGATGACTTTCACCCAGTGCATGCTGGGATGGCTTGCGGCTCCCTAGGGATAAGCGGATAAGGAAAAATTATTTTCCCTGAAGGCATCAACCTTTTGCCTTTCCTCATTCGTATATTCCTATTCATTCACTACATTCATTCACTACAACATCAATAGTAAATGAGCACTGAGCTTAAAAAGAGGAATAGTCTTTAAAAAAAAAAGTCTTACTTTTTAATTTTAAGCAATAAAAAAAAATACATATGTACAAAAACAGAATATATAGGCAACTAGAATGGCACTCAGTAGGGCGAAGACTTCCACCAAGGCCAGTGTCAAAGAACATGCACCAGACTTCAGAGAAAAAAATTCAAATTTATAGTAAATGATCTGGATCAGCCCCCAAATTTAATGGGTCCTTCCCTGGCCCATGCCCCTTCTCCCCACCAAGTTTGGTGCAAATCAGTTCAGTACTTTTTTCGTAATCCCGTTTACAAACCAACCAATAAACACACAGGGTGAAAACATAACCTCCTTGGCAGAGGTAACAATGAGCAAAAGCAAATAAAAGAAACAAAAAAGAATAACCCAGAGGAAAGGTGAGGAGGTTGAGTAAGCAGCACAGCTGACAGAATCTATTAGGACAATACATAAAGCTCAACACATTCATATATTATGCAATAAAAGTCAACAGGTTCCACTTTGGTGGTTATTTGCAATATATATAAATATCCTATCTCCCACAGCTATCAAAATATGGATAGTAGGCCTACAGTATCATTATGACAGTGTATTGAACTTAATAGATAGATAGATAGATGAAAATGTAATGCAAACAGAATAAATCTTGTGGAGGAGCAAACATTCTATCAAGTAGGTGTTAATTGAATCTCAGTTTGCATGTTTGCACTGTGTTTAATTTTTACTAAGTACTCAGCATGCTCACTCTTTGACAGCCCACTCTGTTGCTGCATAACCAGCCTACTGTTTCATACACCCCCTCAGCTCCCGCACGTTGCGCTGAACTGAACTGGCCAGAAATCATCTGAACATGGACAAATGTTACAGGGCTGAGGTGCATATAGGAGAGCTCACGTGTACATATTTCCAACAGCCTACACAAACAGAGACCCGCCCACACAACTGAAACTACAAGCACACAGAAGATATTTATTCAAATCACTCCTAACAAAAACAAAAACCGTCCCAACTCTCAAAGGTCACAGTTTGGCATAAAGTCTGTTTTGCACCAAATGCCTTGCTTGCCTACTCTTTGACAGCCCACTCAATTACTTTGCGTCCAGCTTACTATACAACTCATCTCCCACATGCTTCAGAACTAGCCAGGGAATATGTGGTCAGAAAATATTTTCTTCACCAATTAAAACTTATTTGACAGCTGTACAGATGGAATACAGCGTGGAGTCTAAAAAAAAAAAAAAAAAAAAAATGCAGTGCCACCATCCTTTGAGGTTGTGGTGGCATTTCGGACCACTCGATTCTCGGAGCCATTGGTAACCGATCCACACACACAAACACACCTGCACACACCATGATTTCTTCTGGTCACATAAAGTACCCCCACCCTCACACTCCTCAGAATCCAATCAGGTGCTGGTGTCTCTGCCTCATGTCCAGTGTAATGACTAACCCTCTACAAAATCCTAGAAAGTGTGTGTGTGTGTGTGTGTGTGTGTGTATGCATGCCTGACTGTGCCCTCCTATCTCATTTTATCTCATCTCAACCCAGTCAGTCAGACAGAGAGGTCAAAGGGGGATGAGGTGTCTGTGCCATGAGTGTTATCACCGCACCGTCCTTCAGGGTCGGCTCTGCTTTGGATGGCATTCTGTCTGGCTTTGCAGAAAGCTGAATAGAGGCTTTTGCACACTACTTTATATTCTTTGAACAGAGGGCGGTTTTGACATTGTTGGCGTATCCTTGGATTTTAGTGTCAGGGAGAGCCTTTGTGGATCTGGTCTGCTCAAATAATTCCCCCACATGGTCTGGGTTCAAATGAGGATGTCTTAGTGAGCAAGGTGGTATTATGTGCACATACACACAGACTCACACATAGTCCTTTTAACTTGTGGCTTTTACTTGTGTGCAACTCAAAAAGGGCTGACCCCAGGTGTCCTCATTAGGCTGGGCTAGCGAATGTATTAGACGGGGGAGTCATCAGCTCTGATAAATGTTGTGTTACAAGCAATGTGCATGTACAGAAGGCAGACGCAGTAACATAAACACCCACATTGTATAATACAATCCAATTCAACAATAAATCATATTTTCATAGCTTATAATATTCAGTTTTTGTTGAGAATGTGTCAGAGAGTTGACGATTTCACTCTGTGGTAATTTCTGAAGCCTTATTTTGTTTATTGTAATGCATTATAAGGGGTGACATGTAATACGATGCAGGACGCAAACTGCTCTCAATACTTAGTCCATCTACACTTCTCTGACATAGACTTAACAAACAAATAACATAACATTAGCGTCAACAGGGTAGCATTAATGGCACGGTTAATCTAAATTAGATCTATATTTAAGGCTCTAAAAGATATCTACATTTAAGGATCATCATCGTAACGTTTTCACAGATTTTCACTGAGAAATAGGCACTTAAAAAACAGGACAGGACAGGCGTAAAGTTTACTGTATTTACCTGAGAGGGAGGAAACCACGTATGGTTAGATGCATACATGCACATGAACAAATACATGTTACAAGCGCATACTGTACTGTCTAGTAATCATTAGACTTGTAGGGAATTCAACCTGCATTTAATCTACAAACTCACTTGCCATGACCTATATGAGTGGCACCAACAATACTATAAAGCATACCTAAACTGTAATTAAGTACATGACATGCTATATGTCCTGTATTTTTGATTCTTCATACTTAAAAACATGCAGACTCAGTATTCTTCACACGTGTACATACAGTATATAACAATTCCTATAAAGATATACGGTGCATATACAGTATACCTTCATGCACACATCTAAGTGAATGCAATCACTTTCTCCGAACAGCTTTATTAAGTTTGTCTGTTTCCCAGAATATCCCTTCTCTGTTGGAAAATGCGTCTTTTAAAGTTTGAATGAATGTGGATTTTGTCGGTATGAACGTGTGCTTGAGACAGCAGCAGACACTCTCAGGGGAAAAGGCAAACTTCAATGAGAATGAATGCAGTATGTGAATTCAGGTGTCTATTGATTCATCAGGGCCCTCGGAGCCTATTCAGCAACTCAATTTACCACCACCTCTCCTAACAAGACCTTCACTGCCAGCCCCTCTTGTCTTACCCGCTTTCTTCTCCTTGTCGACTCCCAGGCTTTCACTCTCTCTGTGGATCCAGCCTCTCATTAACACATTTGCTGGTTTGGAGTGTCCACAAAAAACAACTCTGCTGTGAATGAGCAGCAGAGCTGAGAACAGAAGCTTAATCGGCCCAGTGAAACATGGTCCACCAAGTTAGTGAAAGCTATTAAAAATGATTTCTCAGGCCATAGATCAGGAGAGTCACCAGCTGTAGATCACTTGTGAGCAGAGGTCCTCTCCTGCCTGCTCTCTGCCCCCTGTTCTTTGTGTGGCACTAGACACTAGCAGCAAATAACATTTGCATACACTGCCCTACACTGTAGGCCAACAACACTCTACTCCATGTATATAATACAGACTTTTTGTCTGGTAGCTGTAGCAGTGTAACATGCTTGATGGTTTTGTGCGTGTACATGTTTTTTGATGACATAAATGTATTTGCTTGTAATACATGACACGAGTCTGCACAAAAAAGCATGTTTACTAATATTTTACCCTGAGAGAGAGAGAATAAACACAAGACTGAGTAATTATTCAGTGCAACTGTGTATTCAGCATTTACTGTGTAACTATGCAAACAAAGCATTTGCTGTCTTCACTGATTTGTGAAAAAGTTCATTTTCTTTTTATCTAATAGATTTAAATTTATAAAAGAATCATAAGGCTAAGGCTCAATGAATCCTATTTCATGGGTAAGTTTAGGACATTTCTCTTAAGGCAATTCATGCGTCATTCACCTTAAGCAACTCTGTTGCTCAGAAAACTAGTCCAACCAACAATGGCAACAGTCTTCCGATTGCCTGCGCGTTTATCTGCATGACTGATCAGCTGTTGGGTAAAGGAAGTGAGAATGTTCCCCTCAGCAGTCCGCCTGTGACAGACCCCGCCAGACACAAGCTCTGTACAGTGGGGCAGTTTGTGTTTGTGTGTCTGTGTGGGTCATAGACGTGTCTCAAAGTGACTGTGTTATTGACAGCTGTCACCTTCTCCATGAGCTGGCGAAGCTGCCTGCTGCGTGGGTCGCGGTTACACATGTTCTGGGCCGGTGCGACCACAGTACAGATACACTTCCCATCTGCATCCTGTGCCGAGCTGTAGATCTGCCAGCCCTCCTCTGGGCTCGGGTACAGAGCCTGCAGAAACATACAGACATAAAGTATATATCTTAGACCAAGAGAAGAAACTGGCTCATTCCGTCTGCTGTTGTTAATCAATGTTTCTTCTAAGCAGGTTTTCAAAATGCATGAGGACAGACAAGATATTTTATTCTGTCCGCATGTATAAACAGTAATCTGAAAAGTCTTCCACCCTTATAAAATATTTCTACGCTAATACATTTATCAAATACTTGAAAGTGTTGGAGGAAAAAAATACACTTTAATGCATTCCATATCATGAATAGTTGTGCCCATTCTGTCACCACTAGTTACCAACAGAGTCATAATTTCTCCCTGGCATTCTCTTTCTCTCTTGCCTCAACCTTGTCAAAAGTTACTCCTCCCCAAAGGCAGTTAATTGGAATTGATCCCTCCAACTACTAAAAATCACCTGCATTCTAATTTTAGTAGTAACTACAGAGCAACAAAGAGAGAGAAGGTGAAGTCAGAGATTGACAGCGGGTAGCGCTCATCGCAGTGAAGACACCGGATGACTGAGATGAAGGATAGAAGAGCCAGAAGACAGAAGAGGGGGAGAAAATAACCTGAACAGAGTGTAAATTAAGATAAGACAAGAATATTAGCGGAGAATACACAAAGGGATGAAAAACAACAGCATGACAGAGATAGAGTAAGGGTTCGATGCTGAATGGAGAAAGACAAAGACAAATGGGAGGAAAATGGGGATTTCAAAGAAAAGAGGAAAAAGGAGGGTTCAGGCCAGGCTGTACGAAAGCAGAGCATCTAATAAGTTTGGACACAGAGAGGAAATGGAGCTGTTCGGGATCGATAATACAGTCCGTTAGCAGTGGAGGAGGGGCGAGGCTGAAAGGATGGATGTCTTCCTGACTAATCCAATCAAAAGTAGTGCTGTGCACTCGTAAGCACACACACACACACACACACACACACACACACACACACACGTGTACACACTTAACGCAAAGGCCGAGCCAGCATGATCCGTTCATTCACACTGCATCTACACACACTGAGCAGAGAAAGCGAAATGTAATGAGAGACCAAGCAGCCATTTTAGTGATGAAATTAAAGACCCATCCACATAAGTGGAAGGAAAAGGCTGGAAATAGAATCTTGTGCCTCGACTCTGTGCCGCTCGCCTGCTTTCCTCTGAGCATTGTTGTGCTGTGCTCTTGTCTCCTTGGGTCGGGGGATCCGATTTAAAATGTCGAGGGGGACAGAGAGGGACTGTGTGATTGGAGTGTAAAGTAGCAACCACCCTGTGAGCCAATGTGCTCACTGTCACATCTTGTCACTCCTGCCAATCCCTTGGCACTCCACCCCTGTCCCGCTCTCTTTTCCGTCTCTGCACTCACTGTTTTTTCCGTTCCTCCTTCACACTCTCGGAATGAGGGAATTTTAAATCTGACTTAGTCCAAATGAATAGTGGCAAACAGACTACAGCTACATGAACAACTTAAATTCGCTGTAATGTTAACCTTGAATGGCTTTATAGACGTCATTCTCTCATATGTTTTACGTTTAATTATATTCAAGGTATATTGAGTAGACTCATACAATTTTAAAATTAATACATCTACATTTAATTAAACTAAGTAAGCAGTAATATTCTATTTCTATTTTCTATTCATACTGTATTAAACACATACATTAGTTATATTTCTGTGACTAAATGTCTTCTGTGCACGAGTGACTCACAGTGGACCCTACTGGTATTCTGGGTAAATTATCATTCCATTCCATTATTCTTTATATTGATGCGTATTTGGGAGTCAGTGTGCTGCCAGACCTTGCAGTGACTTGCAGAGTTTTTTTTTTTTTTTTTTTTTTTTTCTGTCAGTCAGCACCTTTCTTATTATTAGTCTTCCGTCTTTGAGGCAATCCAGCATGAGAAGGCTGTTAGGCGCAGAGACGACAGAGGTCTACAGAGGCCAGGGTTGGAGTTGAGACGAGACAAAAGAGACAGCCTCCCAAGCAGAACCTCCTCCAATTTTTTTTCAACCAAATCTGACTGTCAATTCCACTCTGCCATTGCCTTGGGGGGGGTGGGGGGCGGGTCTTTTCCCCCGTCTACTTCCCTGCCTGCATGTCACTCACTCTCAGGACTTGTGATTGTAGCCTATGTGTGAGTGCTCATCTTTGTTTAAGCCTGTGAATATGCCTGTACATACCTGCTGATGTACATGCAAGTTTTTACATCTTTTTAAAAAGATTTTAATAATGCATGCATTTTGACATGCATTCAAAACTGCGGCAACTCTACTCATCTACCCCCAAGAGGCTTTATTTGGAAATTACTCCGGCCGTAATGCGTGATTACTGCAGATCTGTGGCGCACACGGCTGCTACAATACTGTGGATTTGTGTAAGGTAGTGGATCGTGAGGTCACAGCAGGGCACACCGGCTTCTCATTACAGTCGACATCCTGCGGTGGTAACAGGTGGAGGTTAGCTTGCCTCAAACTGCAAAATCCACTTAAGTTACTCACTCTGACCGTATATGCAGCCTCCTGCCTTCAATAAAATTACCTCATATCCATACATGTGGGGGTTGTCTGCCTACGCACCAGATATTCACTTCTGCTTAAGAAAGATTCTTGCGAATGGATGCAGAAGCTCGCATCAATTTTTCATACTGCTATCAGCTTGAAAGGCAGCCACAGTTGGTGTCACACTGACTTTTTTTTTTTTAAATAATAAGCAATAAGTTCAAAATTCAACAAAGTGATATTGGAGGCATGTCGGCTCCATTATCATAACACTTTCCTTTTTTTCCCCCCCAATATGTTTAGAGTCATGCTGTGCTCCTCTTGTGCTTTTCCCAAGCCAGGGAGTTTTCACAGCAACACATCTTCTATTCTCTTCATCAATGTTTCATGAATGCAGGGCTGAAATTAAGAGCTTATTTAAATCAGTTCCAATTACATTACCACCCACCTATCCATTCTGCACTACCTTCCTCCATTCTCATCACAGTGGCAGTTTAGAGAGCAGGAGGGAAGAGGTAATTCTTAAATGCAAATGTGCTTTGTCCATATATCCTTTGTGCATGAGCCGATTACAGGGAGATCTATATAGCAGTGCTAATAAGCAACTGATCTCTCGGGGTGCATGTAGTAAACCTGAACATGTTTTGGAATATTGGCTTATTTATGTTCATATGATTAAGTCCTCTCGCCGCAGTGAAGAATAGGTCATTGACACTGGTTCATTTAACATGGTGTTCAAACCCATGCAGCCTATCAGACATCTCATTAGTATGGGAAAAACAACTTCCTCAATATCAAATGTTATCCAGAATTATATTCAGGCTATGCAGGGTGAAATGGAGAATGCTTAATGTTTGCACAATATAGGCAGGTCAGACCTCAGATTGTTATGTTTGAGTAGAGATGATATTGTAACCTGTGCTATCATCATCATGCTATCAGTGGCAGCTAGCTGGGAGTACTTCAGGTCTCGGGGATAATCCTCTCCTCCCAGTCACAGACGGTGGTTTCAGGAGAGAGGGGGTGTTCAGTTCATTGTCCCAGAAAAATTCACCCATTAGATGTGAGGGATGAAATATAATATGTAAGTGCCAGATTTGAAACTGCCGCAGTCGTGGCTGCCATGCAAAAGCCCATTAAGGAGGAAGACAGCAGCAATGAAAACAACAGGAAACCCGCAGAGGGCAAGAGAAATGAAAAATCAATTGGGCTTTCTCGCTAAAGTGAAAATCACTCTTTAAGATTTCTGGCTTGCCCCTTTTGCACAACCTCTGGGATCCCTCTCCCTCTATCCCATGACATTACATCTGGCAGCCAGGGCCTATGAAGCCCCACCCTCACCTGCTGGCGTGTCTTCCAACCACAATCTCCCATCCTCCCAATAGAAAACTGATTTGAACTGGGAGTTACTGATACACTGAAAAGGAAGAGTTATGGTTTGAGAAAAGCTGACAGGGGGGAGGAGAGAAGATGGCTCTAATTTCCTCTAGCTTAGTTCAGATGCTGCCCAGTTACAATGCTGAAGGACAACAGAGACAATATGAGAGGGTGTGGCCATTATTAAGCTAAAAAGTAGTAACCAATGCTATTCCAATATTTCTCCTCTGTCTCCTGTATACTGCAGTCAGGAGATCTGAATTCCCAAATACATCATCAGCATCAGTCATTCACAAGATAAGTGTAAGTACACTGTATGATCAACCATTATGAAAACGAACCAACTAACCATCTTGTGCCATTAACTGAGCGATTCTCTGTGGTGCAAAGCTCAGAACCCTTGTGTTGTTAATGATTTAAAAAGTTCAGAGGGATTATCTAATTAGAAATTTGAGCTGGTGGTATCCACCGTCGGGAACTGCAGGATGGACTTCCTTTGGCGTTTCATTAGCCCGACCCGAGAGCAGGCTGCTGTAAAGCCAGAGCTAAATGAGATCATAAATCTACAGCTCCCTACTTTACGAGCATGACGGGAAGTATATTATAACTTTCATAAGCAGCAGGCAGAAGGGGCAGACAGGCAGAGGCAGGCACAAGTCCTGAGATATGTGAGAGATCTGACTGCTACACTGTGAAATGAATGTGCCATCACATCTGAGAAACTCCAGCACTACAGAGGATGGCCAGTATAAGAACAGGAGGACTGAGATAAAGTTTTATACAGAGAAAGAAACATTTTGAGAACAGTCTGACAAAGTTCTGTTTACATCCTGCAAGGCCAACTTTGTTTATCCAAGTTCTACAGCTGCACTTTCTCCTACTCTCTCCATGCAGAATGCTGTTTTATGTCAAGCATTAACTTCTCTGAATGTTTGTCCCAAGCAAAGCAGCAGCATCTGTCCTTGCCACACAGAGCTCCGTTCTATCTATTCTCTGGCCAGACAATCAGATCTCATTTTTCAGATTTACTGGCTATTGCCGTAATTGACCACACGCAGATAAATACAAACCCCCCAGTCTTGAAATGAGAAATCAGCCCGTCCTCAATGCACAGGCCAGCTGCTGGCCTTTAAAATAAAACTCAATGAAGACTCCAAGTGAGGTCCCTGGTCTCTCCTGCTCCCAAGGAAAACCGATTACCACAATCAGCGCATGGTTGCCAGTCAATAAAATGACTCATAAACTCATCATGCTCCCCTCCCTGCTGCCTCCTTTTTTCCCTCCCTACTGCCTCTCTCACTCTCCCACTCCATCACTCCCATGACCACCCCCACCCCAACTGCATGGTGTCCTGCTCACTCTCCATCTGCAGTTTACTCGTTCCAATCCAGATTACACTTGAATGACAGCAGGGGTGGGTAGATTTGGTCAAGTGTTTTATTTTATTTATTTATTTTTTAAGTGGGAGGTTTAGTAGGAGAACTCTTGGGAGAAGTGAGAGAAGTGAGGTACTCACCGGTGCTCAGAGCTTACAGGTGAGCGGCTACAACTTTATACTTTTTGGAGCAGCCTGCTAGCGCCATGCCAGGTGCCCTGGTGTAAAGCATTTGGTATCTAACTCTGCTGTTAGACGGGTACAAGATAGCTCTATCGTGGCTGGTGCTAAATAGAGGAGGAAGGCGAGAGTGGCAGATTGGCTAGTGTGAGCAAACAATGTAAAAACTGTTAGAACAGTCAGTGCTTCGCCGGAGAAAAATATGGATTTCAGAAGTGTGCGAATTGTAAGATCATCAAACTGGCAAACGAACCATGTCCAAAGCCCGATTACTTATCCAACCATAGAGTCTAAGATCAATACTGCTTGGTACACCAGCTATCACATCATTAGTTAATGTATCGAAAAACACTTTAAAATCATATTAGGCTTTCTCTCCGATTCTGGCTGTGCACACTGCTTCACATTAACCAGGCAGCAGAGGACATCTGTCAGGGTGTGAACTCAAATAAATTTTGGTTGAAGGCATCATGATAAAAATAAAAGCAAAGTACTCAAATAAAAATCTGCAGCAGTGTTTTATCTTTAATCCATAACTGAGAATCAATCTTTACAATCTGCTTTATTGGATTTCACAATGGATGTGATAAAGTTTACAATCCCACACCCTGACAGACACAGACTGGGTGACCCCAATCAGATTCTGAGCCCTGGCTCTTTGTACGCTGCCATTTGTTGTTCTATGTTCCCTTTTGATGGTGAGAATATTTTCTTGACTCTTTTGCTGCACAGCTTTCTTATTTTAGATATCAAAGGGAGTCAACACACACACACACACACACACACACACAAACACACACAAACACACACAAACACACACACACACACACACACACACAAACACACACACACACACACACACACACACACACACACACACACACACACACACACAAAACACACACACACACACACGTTTGTACTTCTATCTTTGTGAGGACACTTATTGACATAATGTATTCCCTAGCCCCCTTACCCTAAACTGAACTATCACAACTTAATGACTAAACCTAAACCCAGACGGCCATGTCTGAACCCTCAAACAGCGCTCTGATGGTGTTTCAGCAAGTGAGAACTGGCCAAAATGTCCTCACTTTCCCAAAATGTCCTCATGTATAACACTCAAACTGGTCCTCACAATGCATTGCCATACAAGTACACACACAGGCAGGCACACGCACAGGCACACACACACACACACATTTCTATCCAGACTGAGAGAATCAGTCAGTAGGCAGTTACCTCAAGTATGTCTCTTCACTTCTCTGCTTATGAAACACAGCTCAGTTTCTTCTTGTTAATTTTGTAGTCTGGTCATACTGCCCTAAATTATAGGTAAATACATTGACTGATATTGAACAATTGATGGCTGAGAATCTCTCCCAGCAACATCATGTTAAAAGACCATAAAGGCTTGCTCCTTCTGCTTTAGGAAGATCACTAAAATCCGACCCTGTCTGTCACCCTGCCACCCGAAGAGAATTATTCGCATTCTTCTAATGCCCTGCTATTCTACTTACCAGTGTGAAACTGGGTGAAATGTGTTTAACTGAAATTTTGGAGTTATTTTAGAACTCAGCTGGGCGATAATTGACTAATAGGTACAAATAAACTCTTCATTTTTTTCTTTTTTTTCACCCTGACATACTTAGACTACCTCGTTATCCATTTTATAATTCCTTTTAAATTTCCTTTTATTATAATTTAGGCCCTGAATGGTAAAACCGTTTATAAAGAGTATATTTCAGGACTTTTAAATCCATATGCTACTTCACGTTCCTTTAGGTCATCTAAGGGCTTTTAACTGTCACAGTATCTAGACTAGCGACTAAAGGGGACACAGTTGCACCTAAACCAAGGTTTTCCATGCCAGTATTGCTGAATGTGTCAGTGTATCCATCCCTGTATATGTACCTGAGTCAAACTTAATAACTAACTGCAAAATGAATGCCAAATGTACCTTTATCTATCATGTGTACCATTTATTTCTCCCTGCTGTATTTTTACACTCAGCACTTTGTAAACACCATTTTTGAAAAGTGTTATACAAATACTGTTTAAAGATTTATGATGGATTTCTTATATCCAATTATAAATAAGTGTGTGCATGTACAGTCTGACAGGTCTACAGACTATCTTGGCTTGATTATACTGTATAGCCAAACCTGTTCCATGTAAGTGTTAGAGTTCCAGGGCCTCTTCCGCTCATTAAGGTACATGATTTTGCACTATCCAGATGTGTACAAGCACCCAGGCAGTGTTGTGCTCAGTGCCATCGCAGTAAGGCCCATAAAAACTCAGTCAGCTGTGTGCTTGGATCAGCTGGTACAGAAAGAAAGAGGCACAGAAAGCAATTGAAGCAGACTTTGAAAATAGCTCTGAGCTCAGAGAATATGGGACGCAGCATGCATGGGTGCCAGGGTGGGGAGCAGCCATGCAATGGCCACTGGCACACTAGAGCCAGAGTGTCACAAGACCGTAGCTAGATTGTCTTTGATTAGAGCTCTAAACATTGTGTGAGTCGAGACTGCTTCTGAGATCGTCACAGGCAAATGTCTCATTAATAGCGATGGGACTTTGAAGCGAGGTTTTACATTAAAGTTTTATTCGCTGCCATTGTTTATGAGGGGAGATTATTCCTGTCTCAAAGCGAAGACATTTCCCATCACAACAGACTGTTATACTGTAATAATTCCTGGCACCATCAAACTGGCTCATCAGTTTTGATGAAACTTTGATGAAATGAACCTAAGTAGCAGCATTTTTCCTCCATTGGCTGCGAATGAAGGTTGCCTCAAAGAAAATATCCACTCATAACTATGTATAATCATCTACTGTATCCAGTCTTTTGAAATGCAAATGGTAAAGCTTCCAGTCACGAGTCTTGATTACAATGACTCTTAACCGAAAAGAAAACCTGACAACATTTTTTTTATTCCCTTTGACCCTGAACAGGATAAGAAGATATAGAAAATAAATGGATGGCTTATCCAGGCCATACCCCCCCCCAAGGGAGTGGTGGGTGTTCATTAGGATTATAGAGTTTAGTGGTGTATAATTCAAATACGCCTTATACTTTGACACTATTCCATAGTTGCGATTATGATTTTCCTTTAACTTGTATTCAAAATTACCTTCTGGCACATGTACAAGTCGTAGGAAATATAAAAAGAGAAACAATTTGTAGCAAAATTCTTTTAGCTAGGTGCTTGACATTTTCACAAAGGTAACATTGTGCCAAGACACCTTTATTCCTCGTAAGAAAACATTTCAACCCCAAACCTCGCTGCCAGCGTTAAGGACACACAAAGTGGTGGATTGACGTTTTAACGGACCGTTATAAATTATGAAATTCTTCTTCAAACAGATGGACCTTCACCCCTGAGACAAGAATGCCTAAACATACACAGAGTACATATCTAAGCACACAGTCATACACACGAACACATGCGCACAAACACATATCCAGATGGTTTCAGATCTCCTGGGACATTCAATTTCTTTAAATCATTTCAACAGACCAGGGCATTTGCTTAATGGGTAAGGTGCCATAAAAACACACTAGATAGAGGCAAAGGCAATCATTAACTACTGATGAATCCGTAAATGTCAAATTCATTCCTCTGTCTGATATTTCTCCTTGTCTGTGTTTCCTCCCTTTAGCACACTAAAACAGACAGATGCCACAAAGAACTTTCATATTTGTGTGTGTACAAATATTACTTGTATATAAAACCTTAAAAAAATCCTTAAAAATCAAAACAGGTTTTTTAGTTAGAACACACCACCAATACCCTTTCTATACCTGTGTGACCTCCCTATACAGTATGTGGCCCGTGTGTTTTATTTGAGGAGAGGAAGTCTGAGAGGATTTAGAGACAAACAGAGCAAGGGAGAAATGAGACATACTCAGAATTCTAACATTGTGTCAACCGCCCCGTCCTCCTCATCACCTCTGAATCTGAGCACCATCCTTCCCACCCTGGAGGTGACTGACAGATGGGATCAGCCTCAACATCACTCAGAAAAGGCTCTTTACCTCCTGTCTCCCTGGTAAGAACATATGATTTACCGCGGCCGTCCACACTGCATCCTCCACCTCTCACCATCACTCACAGTCACAAGCCCACAATTCAGCATCATTATACTTAATGTGGCTCTAGCACCAACATGTGCATCATTCACGCTTGGTTGGAACATTGCGCTCACATGCATGTCTACTTCCATCATCTCTCTCTCTTATTAATACAACATATCCCCTGAGACATTATCTTGCAGTCCCATTCCCATCTGTACACCCCTCTCTGAATCCCCTCTGCTGTTTCTGTCTTTGAACATATAAACACACACACAGTAACTCACATGTCTGTATCTTCCTATTTCTTCACTTTCTCCCTCTGTCTTCTGCTGTTTCACTCATTCATCTGTCACATTCTCTCTTTTTTTTTTTTCATACATTCACTAATAGAGCATGCACAAACAAATACAGGGCACACAAACTTGCAAAAAAGCAGAGGAAGTCATACGCACGCTGACAATCCTCTCCGAGGTGCCCCCTCTGGAGATGGCAGTCCCGTTGAGTCCCACTAGAGAGGGCAGAGTCTGAGACATCCAGTTGGTCACCATGGCCATGGTGCTGAGCACCGCCCCAATCTTTAGCATAGGAACGCTCATGTTTGCTTCCCGTGGGGCGCCCCGGCACAAACGGCCCTACAGCCAGCCTTAACCTGCCCTGCCCTGGACCTCAGCTCCAGTCAACCCCACTCTGCTCTAGACAGCCTAGGCAGGGAACCGGCCAGTCAGCCTCTGCCTCAGTCCAAGTAGCAGCAGAGCCTCCAGAGCTGGTAAAGCACAGTTTACCAGACTCTCACACCACTGGCTCAGTCAAAGGCACAGCCAGAGACCGGTTAGAGGAGAGCAGCTCACATCCAACAGCATCACGCTGGAATCTTCCTTCTCAGAGTGACTGCCTCAGCCTCACCCCCTCCCTCTCTCTCACTCTCTTTCCATCTCTCTCACTTCCTCACTCTCCCCTTATCTCTCCCTTTCTCTCTCTCGCCCTCTCTCTCCCCCCTCTGTTCCTCAAGATGCAGAGCTGCGCATTGGCTGCCTCTGTGTCTCATCCCCTCCCAATCAGCCTCTGCTCTGTTCCTGTCAGCCCTGTTTTGCATGCATGTATCCATTCTTTTCCTTTCCTCTCTCTTTCTCTCGCATTTGGCTGTTCTTTCATGACTCGCCTATTGGTGTGTGCGCGCACACATTTCTGAGGTGTGGAGATCAGAGGGAGACTGATTTTAGAGGGCCGATCTGTACTCTGTGTTATGTGACATGTGCGTGCCCAGAGCATCCTAGGCACAGTAGACTCTCCTGAAGTCTCATCACATTGACGGCAGTGGATACAGAGGGGTGGGTGGATAGATTAAAGGTTGACTGTGGCCTCATGAAGAGAGACAAGGGCAGGTGCTTCAGGAAGGTATGAATGTGGGGGAGAGCCAGGTGCTGTGGCTCTGGCTGCTTCTGACAGCTCATCCGTCATTCCGCCATATGACATATCCCAAATCAGCCTGTTGCTTGCACTTGTATTGTGTTTTACCAACTCCACTCTGCCAGAGGCATAATCATATCGCCATATTCGGTAACAATGTCTTCTTGACACTCCCCATTAAAAAATTATGTATTGATTTGGATGTGGAAACCAGTAAATAAAACTTTGGATTTGCCCTTACATGGCCGCTATATCATGCTCTCCTGAAATAAGGGGATAACTTGTTATTTTTCAAGTGGTATGGTTTTACAATTGTTGTATTGCTATAATCCAAATAGCGTTAGCTTTCAGCACAATTGCAGCAGGTAAGCCAGTGTCAGATAACATACCGATCACTCTGCTGTGGCTTTTGGTGTTATTTCACTTCCACTGCCTCAAGTCTGATATAATCTTATTTCAGACCAGACTTCAGAGGTGTTTTGAAGTTTAGAATGGCCCTTTGGTTGTGGGCTACGTAACTTGTCTCCAAATCATCGCAGTCTGAATTTGCCACTCACCTCTACAGCAATGAGCCAGATGGAACGAGTTATGAAAGGGTGTGGGAATAGGACGGTGTCTCAAATTTCTCCTTGAAGCTTGAATCCTTGCAACAATTTCTTGCAAGGTACCGGGCCACTGGTACTGGCATTTGATGCCCTAAACAGCCATGCATAATGCTGACAGAATGGCCTGCTCAGACAGAATGACCAGGTCATCTCCCAGTCTTGCTTCCTGGTCTGCTGACTTACTCATTTTGTCAGCCATGGATGGGCTCCCCTCCCTACTCAGTCCCATTGGGTGAGTGATATGGGCCCGTCTGTGTGGGGTGTACTGTGACGTGATATGGGAAGAGACAGCTTTTTGAGCCCCATCCAAAATATGTCAGCCCTCCTCAGCTCACCTGCTGGCTCTCACATCGGTCTCGCCTGTGTCGGCGCCTCTATTTTTGCGGCAACAGTGACCCTGTGTGGTTACCAGCAGAACTGCTCCGAATAAGTTGTGTTACAAACAGCCAGAGAGCTAGCCAGTGCCAGTTGCTGTTGTGCAAGATTGAACCGTGTGACAGTAGTTGTCACTATATTGGGCCGTGTCAAGGAGATGTAAGGGGGGCGTGTTGCAGCACTGCTTAGATACTGCTCAATGTCTAACAGAGGTTTTAGGGAGGGGGGGGGGGCTTCTTTGCAAAGCAGTAGGCTATGTGTGCACACACAAACATACTGCTACTTTTTTATTAGTGGGTTATGCCAATGTCCAGAGGCGTGCTGGAAATAGACTGGTGCCAAATGAATATCATCTATGTCATCTTATTACTTTTGACATGTGATTTATTATTGGTCTCATGTCTACAGCTGAAGTATAGTATATCTAATAAATATATTGAATTTCTATTAATATATCTAAATGTGGTGTTTACAATTAAGGTTTTTTTCACTCACAAGCTTGATGTGGGTGAGGAAAGCTATCTTTTGTAATGTGATATGCTATCCATCCATCCTCCCAATAGCTAAAGAAGTTATCCTTTTTAAGGACTGGGGTTTTTTTTGTGGGGGGGGGTAGCTAGCGCCAATCCCAGCTAACATTGGACGAGAGGCGTGGTACACCCTAGACAGGTCGCCAGTCTATCACAGGGCTGTTGCATACTACTATACACTGGATTTCCTTTAATGCACCAGAATGCTGTTTCTCTCATATTCACAGGGTGGCAGCAAAGATTTAAAGATGGATATGGAAATCCTTTACCCTTTGTATCTGTATTTAAGCAAGCTCTGGTCCTCAGCCTCCTCAAAGAAAGCCTGGTTCTTAGGTCAGAGGGCTGAGTGAAAAACAAAATCGCTCAAGATCATGCTTACTGATGCAGCATCTTGGATCATTAACAAGACCAGCCACCCCATGTATGATTGTGACCAGTGTGCAAGAAGTAAGCTGGATGTTTAACTGCAGATAGAACAAGAAACCCATCGCTCCATCACATTTATTTTTTTAAATTTTCCTCCAGTGGCTCCAATTTGTACAGTTTGACTGCCAAATATGTATATGTGTTTAATAATGACTCGTGCAATAGTGGGACAAGGAAGAAAATGCAGAGAGTAAACACACACACATTATTCTACATTTGTGAGGAACTTATTTTGACATAATGCACCGCCTAGCCCCTACCTCTAAACTTTTATCATCACAACTACCCCAAACTTTACATTAACTTTAAACTAAACCTACCTTAAACAAATCATTAACCCTATGGACTCTCTGATAACTGAGGATCAGCTAAGATGTCCTGATTTGTTCTAAAATGTCCTCACTCAAAACCAGTTAGAAGCATACTGGGTGACAGGGAGGTCTTTATATTTTGCTTTCTCTAATGATCACAAGATAATTATTGTGTAATCTTGAAATGACAAGTTTTGAGTACTCGTGATTACAAAATAGCTATTTTCCGATCTCAAAATAACCCAAACTTTTTTGTTGATCATTAAATCATTCTGTGCAAGATTCTTACATAATAATCATCAATAGTCAGCAGATGTAAAACAGTCTCTGATAATTATGTCACTTATCACATTGGACATAAGCAGATAACAGTTTCCACAGCCGACTGCAACTGATTAGCATCCCTGTTATTTTCCAACAATATTCTCTGTTTTTGGCAGTCAACATAGAAGTCTATTGTGACCAAATTAGACAGAAGATACTTTCATTGTCCTGTAATATTTTTACGTGGACTGTGGTCTTTGTGAAAGTAAAACAGCATGAATAAACAATTTCTGCCACATCTTCCTCAGGTGATAGTGACTTTAGATTAGACATAAAGCAACCTCTGAAAGAGAATTCCGTATAAATTCAGATTATACATTATTACCACATCACCTTAATGGCAACCTTTATACTGTATGATTTTTACCCCAGCCCTCTCTATTCTTTTTTCTTTAGGTTGCATTCTGATTTTGTGTTAGCAGTGCGTTTCCTATAGAGCAATGACATAATTTTATTCATTTGTGCCAGTGAGAAAATACTGGGTGCATGCTGCACCCGCTGCATGTACGATAACTGGAGCCGTAGAGGTTGCCGCCAGAAACTCCAACATCATATCTTCCCTCAAAAGGTTTTTAACCTTTGTACCTTCATCTTCCATTTCAATGTATCTTTCAGTCAGAGAACATTATTAATAACTTGCGTATTTGCTTTAGATGAATAGAGTGGAGTGCTCCTGAACTATTTCAAACTTAAAATTCTTCTCATGAAGTGCAGGTCAGATGGCATCTTTTGAAAAGTGATAGACCAAATAATGGATGGGAATAATGAGTATGATGAAGACAATCTGCTATACCTCAAAGAATTCCAGTCTATGCCAATCAACTGTCTAATCAGAGTCTGTTGGCAGAACAAGCTTTCATTAAATATTAGCAAGAGAGGAAGTCAGCCATTTAACCTGTATTAATTCAATCCTTTTTGATTAATTTCCAAAGCCATTCCTCACAATTTCCCCTCTAATAATTGGCCAGCTTAATTTTCTCTGCTACTCTGCTGTGTCATTATCTCCAGTACTGTGTCGCTCTCTATTGTTCTCCTTCTCCATGAATTTTATTTAGCCTTTAACTCCTCTCCCTCTCTCCCTCCTCCTGTTGTCTCTCTTAGCCCCTCAGGCAATTAGAGAAAAAAAAACCAAAAAAAAAAACCGCGCTCATACACTTTCACTGGTGATCTTAGTTGTCTTGTTACATGCTTGGACTTAGATTTGCACTATATTGTAGATACAATGTTGTGGCACATGTACATGCACACGTGTTGTGCAGCTTTTTCGTACCTCCACATAGACATGCGAACGTGGCCTCGTGCTTTATCATAAACATCCAAAAAAAAATAAAAAATCTATGCTGCTCCTAGCCTGTGGGCGTGCTCTATAAAGGGCATTTTTAATCAGTTCAAATGGTGCAAATGACCACCGACTGCAGAAATGGCAGCATTCATGCACACCCATGGATGGCAGCAGAGCACTACAAAGCCCCAAGGCCACAGGGACACTCTCTAAGTGACGATAACAATACACAGGGTGCAGATAGCGCCAAGCACTAGCCACATTCTCACCAAGCACAAACGGCAAGCTACAGATTCACAGCTGAAATACAGGACCAAATTTCACCTCAGCTAATTACACTCACAAACCTCCTTCATAATGATGCAGAGCTATTATGACTGAGGCAGCGAGGCCGCACACAAACCGAGCCCCCCGCCCGAGCTCTGAAAGATGCTGGATTCATCTGGCTCCGAGAATACTGGCTATTTTTCTGAGTCATAATTCATTAATTAGATGATGGACATGGAGGCCCAATGCCTTCTAAATATATCAAGATCAAAATCAGCTTAAACAAAGCGTGACCTCATTACCATAGCAACTATTTAAATGGCATAAATAGGCTGTACCCCAGGGTTCAGTCAGGCAGACACAGTGGTGTGCTTTCAACATGGAGTGTTTAATCTATTAACAGCTCCTGTGGGCCTCTGATTAAGGAAACTCATCTGGGCTTTTACATTTCATAGTAGCGACTGAGACCACAGGAGGACTTTTGCGTACACACACACATATTGATTTCTGCGTGCATAAAATACAGAGACTAAATCCTATCAAGTTGCATATGTTCAATAATTCAAACAGTGAACATTCACCACCAATGAGGGAGGACCTCTGTCCCACCCTGACCAAAGAGGCGAATGACCTTATATGTGTCATGGCATGACATGATTTACAGTATGTGGCTTGCATGACGGCCTTACGTGGCAGTCAATAACCCCATAACAGTTTCACAAGATCACAAGAATCTCCTAAAGACAATAAAATAACTTTAGATGTTGTGTATTTGACTATTAGACCAATGTAGTGTTTTTATGTGCACTCATATAAAGCTAATGTATTAAATGTGTCCATTTCTGTTTGTATTTACATATGCATGCATAGATTTGTTTGTGTGTCAGTGCTCCATATTTGTGTACACTTGCATGAGCAAAGCTTTCTCTCCACTGAGCTGTGAAATGTCTACAATACCCTGTAATGGTAGCTGCCGATGTTGTGTGAGAGACCCGGTTGAGCTGTGACATGCACGTAGTATACAGTACCATGGTCCCTATTGTATGAAACAAAAGTAAGAAACAAAACAGTGTCACCGCCTGAGGCTCATTAAGCAGCGCTGATTAACTGCGATGATGTCTGTTATCAGGTGAGAATGTCTCCTTCCAGTAGGAACACATGGAGAAAATCAATACAGTAAGTCTGTCTGCCTGGCTGTATTGACTGTAGTACACCTATAATACCCCGTGGTGAGTCCATCCATTTTCTTCAGAGTATAACCTGTAAAGCCCATCCAGTCAACACACACTGAAGACAAGGAGTCGATTCATAGTATATCACGAGGCAGAACTGCAAGACTGATACCAGGCCTTTTAACCGGTCCTGTAAGAGGAAATTGTTTTTACAACACTATAGACATTATATTCTTTGATTTTGTACAGATATTCTTCATTTGCATGTATTAAGATTTTGAAGCAATATCATCTTCACATTGAGGGAAATATTCAAACCCCAGAAAACATGTCTTTATATTCTCACCATTACGCAAGATGGCAATTTGCTGATGACTTTATAATAATTTTATGTGTCTCCCTGAAATCTAGCATCCACTCAACCTGCCTTTTTAATGACCCACCCAGAGGGACAGGTGCAGTCAAAGAGGCTAAACCTCTAAAATATTTACATTGCCATGTTTTCCTTGAACAAGAAAACACGGTATTGGAGAAATCCTAGTTCAGTGTACTTGTTCTCAGAAGCTTCTTGAATATATTGCCGGAACATGCATTCAAATTTTATTCATAAAAGGAATGATTGTTGGTGATTGCTCCCTTGATTACAATCTCAACAGTCCATAGGGCCTTATACATTATTATTTGTAGGATATTTAGTATGAATAACCCATATATGGTTGTATATCAGATAGCTCAATCAGGGACAAGCAGGGTGCCACATTTTGCTTGAGGCTTGCTAGAGAAAAAGCCTTGATCAAAGCAATAGACAAGAACTACATGTGGCAATCAGCTGCCATGCATTCTGCAGCACAGCATGGCTCTAGCCACTGTTCTGCACCTACTTATGCCAACAGTACCAGCTGAATACGACTCGGTGTAGCACTTCCTGTGGCAAATGTGCCTAGTTCCATTGCCCACACACACACAAACACACACGAAGGCACTCACACACATGCAGATGCATACAGATTCACATTCACACGCTCAATTACTATGATCATTTCCTGGCTCCATGACCTGATTACCAATGTCCCAAAAAACCCACTCTTTTCTGGATCTTTTCTGCCACATCCTGACCTTTTCTCCCACCCAGTTAATCAAACATTCTCTCTGTTGCGTAGGGAAAGCTATTCCTGTAAATGGAATAATTACTGACAGCAAATGGGGAGTGTTCAGCCCAGCAGAAAGGTAGCTGAGGCTCAGAGAAAGTCTGCTAATTGAGACTGCCCCCCATGCCCACTTGCCTCTCCAAAACACCCTTTACTGAACTTGTGGTGCTGTTTTTGTCACTATCACCCAGAATAATTGAGGTTTTTTTTTGTTGTTTTTTTTGGATCCAGATGGTAACTAGCCTTACGCTGATTGCTGGCACTCTCATTTTTCTTAATATAGCAGCTCAGTGTTAGACAGTACAACTTATAAAACACATCTATTTTTTGGCATGCTAATATTTAAACATATACATTAGGCCTCTATACAGTATATTGCTGTTGCTGCTGTGAGCATTTTTAAAATCCGTCTCTGCACTGCTGGAGTTGAGTGCCTTTCCGTTGTTGTAATCCTGTACTGGCAAAGTGCTTTGTTTCATTAATGATGTATTCGTTTATACCTGCAGAAGAGCTGAGAGCTGATCGTAGATGCCATGCACCTAGTGGCTTGTCAGATGACTAAAGAGACAGCCGGTTTTCATTTGGTTTCTGAGTCCTTTTCTAAAAATGTCAGCAAGTCACAGAGTGTAGGTATCATCGCGATTAGCTGATCTGTGAGGCAGGTTAAAGAAACGGAAAATAAGCCAAAGAATAACACGAGGGATAGACAAAAAGGTTATGAACGAGACTGTGATGTTTGAGAGAGAGAGTGAAAGAGTGAAATGTATGGGTGATACATTTTAAACTCCCTGAGGTGATGAATTTACATGTTATCTGTTTAACAGATAACAGTACCAGAGAGGACTGGAGAGATCCTGCCAATTACAGCCTGGTCATCTGAGAATTTGCAGCAACCACTTGTTTAAAAGAAAAAAAAAAAAAAGAAAAAAAAAAATATATATATAAATAAATATAAAATAAATATTCTGCGCTCACCATGGTCAGAAGCAAACAATGACCAGAACTCATCTGCTATGTACTGTGTATTAGTAATGAAGGGACAGAACTAGCCTGTAGTCTTGTGTCCAGCTTATTTGTCAGAGCTAACACTGAAGCCTCGATTTGTGTCCTCTGTCTTCAGGTCATTAATGCTCAGAGAAGCTGTAACATTTAATTAGGGAGACATTATTAGTACAACACAGGCACAGTGTGCAGTGGAGAGAAATCCCCAAACAGCCCCTAACTGAATATTACATTTAGAGCCACATGACGTTACGGGCAAAAATGGTTAGGATAAACTTGTAGATAAATAAATTAGCTCGTCACTGTGTGCTTTGATGGAGTTTTGCCTTGCTGGTGGAAAGAGTGGAAAGGATTATTAGTATAAATAAACAATCTTGTGTTAGCCTGTGTTCTTTGTACCTTCTCCCAACACCCTGCTGATGATCCAGCCATATAATCTGCAAAGTCTCTGCTGCATTGTCAAAATCAGGAGCCAGTGATCCGTTTAGTGATTACACAAACAAACAGACAGGAAAATATCAACAAACTGGGGAAAATGAGTATGCGGAGCCAGAATGAGAGGGCTGAACGTTGAATATTATAAAGGGGTAATATTCTGTGGAGTCAGCCAAGTGTGAGATGAGAAGTATTGTGGGTGGGAAGGTGTTGGCGGGTGGAAGGTAGAGAGGCCCTCATGGTAAAGAGTGGCCATAGAGTCTGGTGCTTCACCACAGGGGGCCGCGTTGGATCATCAGGCTGGATCGCTCAGCAACAGATGCAATGTACAAGGCAATGAAGTGTATGGTGAATGCAGTGACATGTCCTGCATTAGTATCTCAATTCAGCTCTCCTCCCAAAATGTGAGTTACACTATATATATATATGGGATGTGTTTGCTTGGGAATATGTGAGTTAATCTGTGTTATACACTGACAAACAGTGGCTGTGTGGATTTCTGTAAACAGTACTTCTTTGTCCATGTCTGCAGGATTCCAGTGGATGCAGGATGTTATGCAGCGTGTTCATCACTCTGAGCACGACGCAGATCTAGGGTGCTTAATGATGATATTTGTGAGTGCAGCCTGGGAGATATGATATCAGAAAGGCCACCCCTTACATTAATATTCCATGCGGCACAGAGAGGGATTGGGATAGGATTTTTCCCTTAAGGAGGCACTTCCTTTGCTAATCGTTAACACAAATACTTTCATTTGCTGTCTTTAAGACGCGCCAGTCTGCAACTCCACTGCTCATTCCTTCTGGGACGCCTCATTGTTGACTGATTGCCTCAGGTAAAAGGGACAGGAATGCATCCCAAATAAGATCCAACCTCTAAACATGGGAGATGAAACACCCTTTAATAATGAGCACGAGAGGGTAACACATTCTGTGGACATTTCTGCTACCCATACTAATTTAAAATTGAATGACACCCATGCAGGGGTCCATCTCTGCACAACAATTGTGTGCTTGTGTTAATTTGAAAAGCAAAGGATAATGTATGAGAAGGACTCTACACTCTCGTCCCTTGCAGTCCATAATAATCTGACGATCAAAAGATTATCCCCGCACACTTGTTTCACAATGTAAAAGCCCTCGAAAGTATCTAACATTATGCACAGGTACAAATCCGTTTAAGTTTGAGCTCAGTCTCACATTTAATAGTCTTGTTCAGGGCTGTGTAGATTAGATCACAACATATTTAACCATGCCAGCTGCAGATATCGATCTAGAACATACCAAATATAAAAATGTGCCTGACAAGTGAGAAGTACTCTTCTCTGAAGATCCCTGCATGAGCTTACTGCATGCTCTTACTCTCGCTGAGAGGAGTAAAAGATGAAAGCTGGGCCTGAGACAGCCAGTAGCCCGAGGCACTAAGGCTAAAAGAGAGAGACCTCTCCTGAATACCTATTCATCACATTGCCATTAGTGTGGCTGAAGCATTCAACTCTGCTTTTCAAAAATAAGGTATAAGGAGGATTAGGGAATTAGATCGCACAGCAAAGTCTGGCATGATAGGACTATTTCTGTTGCATGATATACAGCTGAGCTAAGACTTCAACTTTTCACCTTGTGATGCAGCAAGATATATATATATATATATATCTTGCTGCACATCTGCAACCACACAAAGTCCATAGTAGATAAACAAAGGCAGACTCTAATCATCATGAGAGCAGGTTTTTATCAAAGCATGATGTTTCTTTTTCCCGTAACACAGAAATGCTGCTCTACATCATTTTCTTCTCTCGTCTTGTCTGTCAACACTTCATCCACTCTTCTTGATGCTTCCCGTGTCTCTCCTGCCCGAGTGGCAGCATGCTCATGCCGTTGTTTTGTCATGGTCGCGGCCATATTGATTAAGCAATGTGGAGCTAATTAAAGACAATCTGCAAGGAGCGTGTGCCAGTGAGGGGAATAAAATCATGTTGACAGAGCGATAGACCTCTAATTATTATTCTCCTTTCGGTAAGGATGGGAGAAATAATAACCCTGCAGGCACAGTCGGAAGGCACTCTGTCTATTTCTCCCTCTATCCCTGCTCGCAATCTTCAATTTTCATTTCCAGCAACTCCAGTGTTTTTTCCTCTTTCTCTCTCTCTCTTCACTCACTTCCCAGCCACGCTGCCCGGCTCAACTACTCCACTGGGCACTAATTCAATATCAGCCCACATCCTCTCACTTTGTACTCTGACACTGCCCACCAACCCTGATCACCACAGCATCTTCATTTCATAGCATCGGTCTACACTGAGTGTCTCTGTGTGTGTTGTGTGTGTGTGTGTGTGTGTGTGTGTGTGTGTGTGTCTCTGTTAATGAAAGCATGTTGGTGTCTATTTGTAATGCACACAAATATTACAAGTACAACAGTTTTCTTAGTTGTACTTAATGCTACACAGTTGCTTAAACATGATTTAGATGCACATATGTATACTTTTTGGCAAGAGTATTACTAAGGGAGCTGGAGGGGCAAAAGAATGCTTTCTTTAGAGTATAGCAAAAATCCTCCCCCGCATTGTGCTTTGTACCGGCTGTCTTTGTGTGTCTGAGGCTGCAAACTGGTGAAAACAAAAGGTGAAAATTTTTGTAAAATGAGAGCTCAGGGCAAGCTCACGGGCATTGTTTCAAAAGCAAGGTTTGTCTTCTATACTCAATAAATAATCAAAAGGGCATAATGAGCAATGGATTCATGATGCTGCTGGAATCACAGGACAGCCTTTAAGAAAAGTTCCTTTCGACTAATATGCTTGTCTAAATCAGAGCCTTCTGATCTATGAAAATTAATACAGAATTCAGCCTGTTACATCATTTTCCTCTAATTTTGTGTAATCCATCAAAGCTAGATCCAGTTTCTTTCAGTAAATGTCGTCAATGCTACGGATATCTTTCCATTTTACTTTTTCTGTAATACGGTACATACTGAGTTCCGTATTAGCTGCATACAACAGTCTCTAGTTGTGTCTCCTACTTCCTGATGTGGTGTTCGCATCTAGTATCAGACACTACTGTGTCTGTGTGTGTTTTGTAGACTTGGAGAAATCCCAGGGATTTAGAATTAAACAGTAAAATCTAATGTAAGCTGGTGTTCCTTCCACTGGAGCATCTTGTTATCTCCCCTCTCCTACATACATTGTGTCTATCAAAGGACACCTCTAGCTTGCTCTAGATGGGGCTGCAGAGAGCGGCTCTCCCAGCCTGCTTGATATGCAGCAGTGTCTGGTGGCTGCTGGGCTCCCACACTTCCCTGACTGGAGCCTTTAAGCCTTGGCGCAGTCAGAGAGAGCCTCCCTCATCAATGGCCCTACTGAGTGGCTGTGACAGTGCCATGTGAAAAACACATCGATTAAATGGTTCCTCTTGCCACCCGCCTCTGCCGTGCCGCATAGCTCTCATCCTTCATTCCCCAAAATGAAAGCCCTGCAATTGAGTTAGCTTTCAACATGGGAGGCAGTCCTGTCACACTCAGACATGGCGGTGAGGAGAGGTCTCTGTCGAATAAAGGTATCAAGGATCATGTGAAATAGAAGGAGAGGCAGACAAAGTAGTAGGTAGCACGAGACAGAGGCATAGTACAGTCTGAGGAGCCCAAACAAGAATTACTTTGTCACTTTTTTATCACCTCTCATTCAATGTAAATTGCTGCTACAGCTCTCAACTCCGTAACATAAATGTGAGCAATGTGTAATTAACTAGAGCTTTCGAAGAGAAAACTTATGCTGCGCAAGATCTCTGACTAAGAATTTGACATAAAAATGAATCCTTAAAGGAATAAAGATTTCCCAGGAGTGCGATGTGTTGTCCAGCCATGTCAATGAGCAGGTGGAGGGAGAATCTATGGTGTCTGAGAATGCATACCTCCTTCTGATATGGGATGTGTGTCTTCCGATAAAAGTGAAGAGATTTGAAGAGCACCGTTCAAGTAGCAGCTTGCCCAATCTGCTCAGTCTTATGAAAGCTTTTGTATCAGAGCGAGAAGACGAGCTCCAGGCGCAACAGCCATATTTATATTCCAATCTTCTACACAGAAACCCACATTGCCAGGCTCATAAAAGATTCATCGAGCAGGGGAAAGCAAGGTCGTACAGAAAACTGGTCAGGAGGTGCCTACTGCAATGCAAAAAAGAGCAGATGGATGCAAAAAACCATTTGGGTGAGTCCCATGGTGGCAGTTACTAGGGTAACGTGTTGTCACCCTTATTACTGGTGGCAGTGTGTCCAGCACTGCCCGGATGATCAAGCATATCTGGTTTTTAATTGGCATCTGTCACTCATACCATACTATACGACAAGCTTAACAGCCTCAACCGTGTTCGTCGGCATCGATTCAATGCACTGCTTTGCTCATTGTCTGTTGTGGATCCTGTTGCTGACATGTTTGTGAACTACAGAGTGAAGGGGAGAGAGAAAGGAAGACAAAGGCAACGTGTGTGTGTGTGTGTGTGTGTGTGTGTGTGTGTGTGTGTGTGTGTGTGTGTGTGTGTGTGTGTGTGTCTGTGTGTGTGTGAAAGGCACTGTGTGTGCTTGTGCATGTGTGTGCCTGTTCTGGGTGTTGTCAGAGAAATGTCACTCTTGCTTAGAGTCACAGACATAAACCTCTGGGAGTCCTGCACCCTCCAGCACAGTCACACAGAAGGAAAGACAAAAAGTGGGGGAGAGAATGCGATATAGGGATGATATTCATCCCACCAGTCCAGCTGATCCTTCCATAGACTATTGACAGCAATCATACAAATAACACCCTGTACATTAGATGAGCACACATAATATTTTGAGAAATTAACTGTGCCTCACTCAGTCATTGTGAAATTGTATGGAGGAGAGAATAAGTGTCAAAGGGGGACATTACAGGCTCAAAAGAGGACACATGTAAATCTAATCCGTTAAAAATCTACACTCAGTTCCTGAGTGTACAGCTGGCTGCTGGTTAGTTTCCAGGTTTACCATGTGTGTACAAATGAGAAAGCCCTAACAACTGTATTTTGTACTCAGTCCAATAAGAACTTAAAGGCATTTGATTACAAGCTGCCTGAGAGTCATCCAGCTCATTCCTTCGAATTGCTAGTGGTCATTTTAGGACAGCAGACCGCTGGGTTTTCAACATGACAGAAAACAGCAACAGAGGTCATTTAGAGTCCCTACAACCCTGGAGCATAAGTAGTGGTCAGTCAGTGGCGCTGAATGAGTAAATGGGCGTTTGAAACATGGACTAAATACCAAGGTTACCAGACTTTCCTATCTATCTTCGATAATCTGAGAGTTTCCCCGGTCCTGAAATGTGTGAAAAAACACTTAAATGCCCAGGGTTTCAACAACAAATGTCTCCTGACAGTTATATACTATATGTCCAATAATTTCAGAGCCTAAAAAAATCATAACACAAGCAACATGTAGGGAATCTGGTTTCATCTGTGTCAGTCAGTGGGGCGTCTCCGATACTAGAAACAGCTGTGAAGATTTGTCTGTTAAACAGAAAACCAGTACTGTGAAATATATTGTAGCCAGCGCTTTGTAGGATGATAAGAGCACAGTTTAGCGTTTTGTTTGTTTCAGGTGGGAAGGAAGGTCATATGTGTTTGCATATGTACAAATTTGGAAAAGGGCATTCCAGTCAGAGAGGTAAGGCCATGCTGACCCACCCTCTCTACCTCAGGGGGCCAATCATGACAAGGACACACGGTGTTAGTCTGAGAGCCAGGCTACTGGCCTCACTCGTTTCTCTACCCGGCATTCCATCTGTTAAGCAATTACCATGTAGACCACTGCCCGCCATTGTCGCCTCAGCCAAGGCACTGCAGAAGTAAAATCAGTCACCCGTTTCACCCCGGGCCTCACCGCAAAAGAGCTCGCTGCCATCATCACGCGCCAATATCACCCCTGTGTGAGTCAGGAACGGATCGCATTTAGGAAACTGACCCAGAAACAGGTAAATCACCATGAGAAAACGAAACCACCTACACAGGCACACAACCCCCCCTGTCCGTTAAAAAACACACCTAACCACCCCTTCCTTTCTACCACAACCATGCACAGACACACACACACTGTACTTGTGAAGACATTGTATCGACTTGCTCCTAACCATAAACACTGCATGTTTAACAGTTATTCTGACTTCAGATGAGTCAACCTTAACCCTAAACCAAGTCTTAACCTGAAAACAAATAGGCAACATTCTGAGGAATCAATTTTTGTTTCCAGACAGGAGGTGAGTCCCCACAATGTCACTGTGTGTAGAGATTATTTGACCCTACAAACAGACAAACAAACACACACACACCCCTCTGATGATGAAGCAGCAGGCTACATGAAAGCACATCAAACATTAAGAGGAGAGAGTGAACAGCAGACGGCACAAAGGCTAAATAGCTCTCAGTGCTTCAGTCCCCTTTCTTAAGCAGCATCTCTTTTATGAAACAAATCTCTTTACAGTGGTAAGATTCTGACTCACACAATGTGGTGTCATTATCATGCAATGATTTGAGCTCTACCCTAATCAGTCATGACACAAGCACATACTATTCAATCTCCTCAAGCAGCACTGAATCAGGCATAATGCAAGCTCATTATCTGCGGCTGATTGTGAAGCAGCACCTTGGTATATTAATGGGGAGTGCGTGAAGGTGGATGCAGGCATAGTGGCTAATCTAACCCTGCCTGCGTACCTACTCGCCCACATAGTGCTAGGCGGGATTGTTACAGACTGACAGGCAACACAGAAATTAGGTTATGTGGGTTATCTTATTTAACAGAGCAAGAAACACCTGAAAATTACACTACGCTTATATATTATTGCCATTTACTAGGAACATGTCACTCATGTTATCATGCTAGTGTATTTAAGAAATGTGGGCATTATTGAGAAAATGAATGCTGTGTGAACTACATACAGAATATGTAATGTTCTAGTATTGGTTTTAAAGTTGTATCTGTGGCTTGCAGCCTAACCTTTTAATTATATGAGCTTGTGTGGTATGTAATGTTAGTAAGTCAGACCAGCACTGGACCTGTCATACCATAGCAAGGTGATTTTTAAGAGTTGAGTGTGTGTCTTTGGCTCTCACTGGCAGATTTACGCCCCTGCTCCTGCAGCTTTTCATTTGTTTAATTCTCTAGGTGGAGGTTATGCTGCTGCTTGGCAGACCACACTCTGCCCAGCCTGCTACCTAGTGTCTTTTCTCCTGGAAAATGTAGACTCACATCTTTGTTTCTCTTTGACTGTCATCCAGCTGCACAGTCTCATTCCTCAATATTTATAAAGGCCTTTAACGGGTAGGCTCACTGATAATAATGGCGGAGATAACATTTACTGAAGTATTTTTTTACAAGGTTTGACAAGCGTCGGTGTCTTGGTATGGTTGCTCTGTAGGAGGCCTTTGGCATGGAGGCAGGGGGGCTTTTATTATGATCTTGCTGCTTTGCTCTTTTTGGCCAAAGGGTCACTGCCGGGTCAGTGGACTGCTTAAAACTGTCTCAATTGGATATCTGCGAATCCAGCTGTTTGTCCTCCCAGACTGATTGAGCGGAGGTCTGTCTTTCTTGTCCCCACCCGTGGAGACATTGTAGATAGCATTAGCACTAGGTCAGCTTTACATCACTTTTGGCTCTTTTTATGCCGAATCAGACCTAATATACAGTATGTCAGGCATTTTACTAATATTGACATATACCTAAGTAGCCTTCTCAATATAGCATTATTGTAGCCTTGGTTCATTTGCACCAATAAAACCATCTCAGTTCAGTGACACTTATATCATAGTACTAACGTACTGTATAATTAGCTCAGTGTAAATAAACTAAAACGTTTGTTCCAAGTGATGTTTCAAACAGCGACATGATTTACAAGTACTAGTTCCTTTACAGGACTTGCCTTTTAATCTATAACTCGACCCCAGCTGGGCAAGTTTTTGATGCAATCATCACACCAATCTAGAGTGGGGAAACACAGCTTAACAAGGTCCTAAATGGTAGTCTGTACAAAATGATTGTTTACCGTGATCCTTGGTGAGAGAAGAGATCAAGTAAATTACTGAAAAATCTAGCCAATTGCTTATACACGGTTCTGTCTTACTCTTTGAGAATGACAAGCAATTAGGTTTTTTCTCCCTCACCGCACTTGGTGTTTGAACAGAAAAACACCAAAGCAAGCGTTCGTTTCCATCACTCTAAACCATGGTAGTGTTGGGAGTCTTCGAGGCCAGACATCTTAAACCAATAACGGCTTTCCCCTGGCACTCCCTTGCTCCAGTGGGACCACAACAGTATTTTTTGCCTCCAAACCTAAATGTGCATCTTTCAAGTACATGAGACAGTCTTTATACCCGACAACTGAGGCAGAAATTGAGCAGCTACAGAAAACGAAACAAAGCAATCTTGTCCCCTGGAACAATATTACCTCAGCTCTCAGTCAGGCTCCAGCACGCTTTTTATATCAGTTTGATGGTTGGACAGGAATATTAGTGGAGCACACATCTTTGTGTTCTGCAACCATTCTTAAAAATACATACCCATTTGAGAATGTGACTGATATTATTTAAAGTCTTTGTTTTGAACAAAAGAAGTTATCATGTCACCAAAACAAGTTCAAAATTACCATATTTTTGATAAAGGGGATATTTCACTAACACTAAATGTTCTTCTAGTCTTTATTTTTCTGTTGAACAACTCCAGGATACCTGATCATTTCATACTGTAGTTCACAGAAATTTCATCCATCACATTAGATTTAAGTCCTACTCTAAACACAGCAAATGGAACGTCTTGTGTTTCCTAGATGAATTAGGTTATGCGCCAGAATTTCTGCTGTTGCACTAACTTCACATTCTGAACAATGAATACTAAGATATTAATATTAACCAGGCTAATGAAAAGTTTCACAGAAAATTCATTACAATCCATATAATTACAAAATACTATAATTTCTAACTCCTGACTAAAACCAGTCAACACATACATTTCATGCAATATTTTGTTTTTTTCAAAGTGTTGTTCAAAAATAATATACATTAAAGAAGGTTTACACTTTGCAGAATGATTGTTAGCACAAATTCCTCTGAATGTCTGGTATATGTAGAGGAGTTGCCTGATCCTTGATATATTCGACATGTTGAATACGTTTTGAAAAAGCCGCTTTTCAAAAAATAATTTCAGTGTTTTAAAAAGAATTGGCTGATTTTTTTTTTTTTTTTTTTTTTTTAAGGTTTAAATCTTCTGTAATCCCTTTCTCTCCCTACTTTGTTAAAGTGGAAGCCAACCAAGCCAAGTATAACATGGGTGCAGCACTATACTATACAGTATATGGGTGTATAGTAAATCCATTACTTACAAATGTACACAGACACATAGGCACTTGTGTCAGTGCATCCTGTCATTCACGGTTTGATGTGCACATCATAGCCAGACATCTGTGCCAAGGGCAAGCAGGTGCCCATCTGTATCAGTAGCACTAAGGACCCCTGGGCTTTATGGGTACTTAACAAACACATGCAGTGAATGTACAAGTGCATCTGTCTCATTAAAGCCCTCTAAATATTTCATACAAGCCTGTGCTGAGACTGTGACTGAAAATATGTGGATATCTCAACTCCGCTGGTGGGGAGTGTTATCCTCATTGCAGTAGATACGCAGGAAGTCATCAATTCTTTATGTTTTCAGTGCAATCTTAGGGTGATGGGTGGCGTCATATTTTCTTTCAGTCCTGTAAATATTTAATGTGAACACTTACAACAAATTGTCCCCCAAGGCCAATTACAGTTTGAACCCACTGAAGAAAGGGTTGAGATAAGATAGGAAATCATCAGATGCATTTTCACTGACACGTTCTCAAGCGTTTAACGGGGACATTTGTTCTTCACATCCATAGTGATGTGTTAATGCTAATAGGATAGACATGTTTTAGAATTTACAATTAGTTATAAGTTAAGATGTTAAAAAGTCACATTTTTTTCAGTCGGTTAAATTATTTATTAAGAAGCCGGAGACTTAATAATTAATCTAATTTTAAAGGAGGTTAAAGAGGCACATAAACACGTCTTCGGGGTTTCATTTTGTGGTAGTTATGTGGGTAGGGATGTGTTCAATGGGACTGTTACACTAGAGCCCTGGAAACTCCCGCACTTTGTTTCATAGCACTCTGAATGAAATCGTCTGGTTTTCCTCCAACACCATCTGTGCTGTCCAAGTCCCACCTTGAACCCCCCTCACACACACACACACACACACAGGTGAACTACCCGCTCTTCAGCGCACCTCCCGTGGACTGAGAGCATACTGCCGCTTCTACTTCTGTTAAAGGTCAACTGCAGTGTCCAGTCCACCCTGTTGACATGACATATACACAGCACTGATGTACAGTGTGCTGCAACAAATGGCCTTTCCCGTCTCTAGATGTAACAGCATTATTGTCAACGCAGCACAAATGATTCCTTCTGGCTGATAAACTAGCAACAATTGGCCCACGTTTTATTTGAATGCATTAAAAGACAGATGTTATCCTGGCCAGCTAAATGTGATCGTGGGCATATCCCACTCCCTGGTATTTTTCAACTCTAACATCACTGTAATATAGAAGATTACAAAAATACTCTTCATACATACATCATTGTTGCTCCATTTTGTTTAGCAGCCCCCACAGATTTTATTTCAGTGTTGTTTTTATGTAAAGCCCCGCCATCTCTCTGGTGGCCTCGGCCACACCGTGATACGAAACCAGCCGCGTAGCAGGAGGCGCGGTCTGTGCTGCTACATTGACTCGGGCCGCTGTTCTAAAGCGAAGGTGGGACGCGGCGCTGTCCGCGGTTCCTGGTAATACTGCCGCACGACGCTGAGGGTGCGGGAGGGCGCTGTCCGACATACAGGATTTTTTTTTTTTTTGCACCCCTAAATAACAGGCAAAAATGTAGCAGCTTTATCGGCGGACCTTAGACTTTTCTAAGCTGTCAGGGGTTGATGCTAGACACCGCATGTATGCTGACCGGCTGATTCCCCCTGCAAGTTCAAACGCTCCTGCCTTGACTGAAAGCATTTCTGGGTCAAATAATTTACCGTCTTTCACTTCAATTTACAACTGTCACATCAAGGCTCGTCAACCCCCCCCCTTCAATTATTTATTTATTTATTAAACAAACGGGCACGACTTTTCTGGAGTGTCGTGCACTAGAGCACGCCACGCACTCGGGCATCTCCGGGATCTGCGACCGATTTGTCGGCGCTGGACCCCGGTACACTACTAATTAGCCCGAGCGTGGTTTGCATGCGCAGCCACAAATCACACACGGGTCCTGTAAACACACGGTCAGCGTTACCGCTCTTTCAGCTTAATCAGCGCATCCAGTCGCGGCGGTTCTCGGGGAGCCCCCGGAGCTCTCTGTCGGTGATGCAGAGGCAGCCAGGACGGTCTGTGAACCACGACCTCCAGGGCATCGAAGGCACCAGAGCCCCCAGAAATCAATTGCACATTTGATTGGATTTGTTCTCACTTTTCCCCCCTTTTAAGACGACGTCTTTACCATGTAACCAGCATTTGTTCCACTCATTGTAATTTATCCTACAAATTGAATCAGGATTTTTGTCAGTCTTAAAAAAAACAGATATGTGAGAGTTCAATTCCCGAAATAAAAGTGCAAGTGAGCCGGCTGCAGGTGGATCTGCCCTGCTTATTGAACTTTCTGTTTATGCTGCGGTTGCCTCTCGTCATTACGCAAGGTTACATACTAATAAGAGATACCTTCAGAACAGAAGCGATGTGCCTGTTTAATGCTGCACCATGAATACTGTCTTCGCATGGACTTAACAAAAAACATTCTCCCTCCTTTTGCACTGTTTGAGACGTCCGTTCTTACTTAAATTGTCTGAATCATGGGGGGATCCAGATACAGGCGACCAGCACTGCTTAAGAAACTTTTAAACAATGCTTATTCAGAGCGTGTACGCGTTTTTTTTTTTTTTTTTTTTTTTTTTTGCCGGAGTCCTTACCTCGCAGGGCACGACAGCTAACATCACGAGTAGGAACATGGCACTGAAGAGATGCATCCCAGTCGAAATGATAGCGCCCCAGCCGACACCAGTCCCCGCTGCTCTTCCCCCCCCCGTGCTCGTCCCTCACTGGGGCGGTTTCTTCAGATACAGAGGGATTCCTTTAATGGTGTGTCGGCTGTGCGCCACCAACCTCATCACCAGGACGCACGGCAGCCCTCTGTGGCTCGGCAGAGCGACCAGCCGCGTGTCTCCTTTTGGAGCATAGACTCCTATGTGGGTAGAGGAAGCAAAACGCTCCAATCCGCCAGTGCGCGAACCCCCTCGGACGCTGTGATCGGACGAGGCGGACGGCCGGCGGTCCCCTCCGTCCCGCACAAATCACCGCGACTGAGCGGAGGAGAGCGGAGGAGAGTTGGAGGTTGGAAGGTGACTGCTGCTGTGCTTGCAAGGTGCCGACGCTAGGAGCAGCACGTCTGTGTGCTAGGAGCCCAGTCGAAGGAGTACCACTCTTTGATGCAGCCAAGCTTGGCCGTGCGTGCGGGGTGTGTGTGTGTGTGTGTGTGTGTGTGTGTGTGTGTGTTTGAGAGAGACAGAGAGAGAGACAGGGAGAGAGGGAGAGAGAGAGAGCGAGCGAGCCCCGCTTGCAGTGACAATATTCTTGCTCCAGTGACTGATAGACAAACAACTAAGATAGATATTTCTGACATTGCTTGCAGTGACAATGCTTTTTGCTACACGAAATGTTTCCACTACAGTGGCAGACACCTCGAGAAAGAGTTGACATTTAGCATCGATAATGTCTTCCTGCTTACAAGCCCGACTGTGAATAACTGTGTGCGCTGAAGAAGATCGGGATAGTGGCTGACAAATCTACATTAACACCATCCATTCAGCGCTGACGCATATCCAATTAAAATATGCCAAAATAGAGGGATTCTCTGGGGTTTAGGGAAATGATAAAGATTGTTCTCGCCCGGATTACAATGAAGATAATGATTGTCTTCAGCTAACGGGGTTGATTTAAATATGGTTGGGCATTCTAATGAGTATTTTCCAGGCCAGGTGAGGTTGCGAATGGGAGTGCAGACAGCCCCCGTCGGTTTACATCTTCATGTATGGGTCCATGTGAGCTGTGTCACAGAGACTGGATGGTGTGGGCCTGTGATTCCCCGGCTTTTCGACAGGCTGTGTCTTTGGCTTCTGGCGATCCTGAAATGGCTATGAAAAATATAAAAGCCCCTGCTGCCCACTCTACTCTCATCCCTTAATAATGGCTTGGCTTAAAACAGGCATTTTCCAAAGGCAAAATGCACAACATTTCACCTGTGCCGAATCCCTTTTAATGGTGGGTCAGTATCAAGAAAGCTGAATCCACTAAGACAGAACTCAAAAAAACACTGTTGCTGGGAAGAGTGTGTTCAGCCCTCCCACTCCATCTTCCCTTTGACAAACTCAGACATAAAGCCCCACAAAGCCAACAGAATGTGCAGTAATTTGAACGGCAGTGACCTGAGCAGATCCTCTTTGTGTATTAAGTGACAGCTGGTGCACGATGCAGTGTTTTTACTCATTGTTTAACAGTAGCTGGATTATGGTTGTGTATAACAAGGAGTACGAGCACAGTATATTACTCAAACCCTATATTGGTAAAAATCAAAATCAGTTTTTAGTTGGGCTGTATGTAAAGTCAGAGCTGTATACTCACACAGAGCTAATCTGCTACATAAACTCTTTTTTATTAAAATGTACAATATGAAACCCCCTATCATAAAGCAGTGTTGGGGTGAAAGTTTATCTTTATGCAATAAAGATAAAGAGAGCAGTATGGAAGACAGTGACAAATCTCTTGCACACTGGGATATAATGGACTGTGGGGCTCCTATTGCTTCTATTTAAGGTTTATCATTGTTGGAATAAAATATGTTTATTTATGGTTTTCATTGTGCAAAGCACTAATTACCATATCTTTATTTTTCACTTCCATTTGGGTTCTGTTTTCTATCCTATTGTCCTTTTCCCCCCTAAAGGTCACCTATTTTTACTAGTAATATTCAACTAAATGTTATTCTTAAAACCTAAGCCCCGAGGCTTGACTTTGTCGTGGCTTTTTTAACACCTACAACAGTGGGCTTCGTCCATAACGCATTCAGAAAGGATTTCAGATCAGTCAGTGTGATGGCTCGCAGCCCCTGCCCCTCTATGGTTCAGCGGAGGGCTGACATCCTCTACCCAGCTGCTGCCCTCAGTGGCATGGTGCACACCCCTCTATTTTCCCAGCAGGAAAAAAACATGAGGAGGTGAAATGAGTAGCTGAGGGGTAGAAAAGGAGGGTTGGTGTTCAAAACAGGATGAAGGAAAGAATTGTTCCTGCCTTCCTGTGCTGTTCTTTTCACCGCAGTTTGTATTTTACTGTACAATTCTTAACTGTGCCTCTGCTCAGATTCATACAGTAGAGCATGAGGCTGGGAATAATAGAGAAGCCCAAGGCTGCCAGGGTGAGTAAAAGTGATTTTGAGTCATTGCACAGGGTCAGAGTGCCAGTGTGTTTAATGTTCATGCTGAGGAAAAAGTATGCTGTGCAAACAGACTCCTCCCTTCTCATGGTTGCTCTCCTCCATCTCCTCCTCTGTCTCCATCCATTTTTCCTGAGGTACATGCAAACAAAGCATGACCCATTTGTCAAATATGCAGCATTTTTCTCTTTTTATCCCCGAGTCAGCCCAAGAAGGCCAAGAGAAAGGAGAAAATAGACCTTCTGGGCTACTGTGTGTTCTCTCATGCAGGCAGGCAGGCATTATCTCTCTCTCTACCTGTCACCTCACATGTGACTGCATTGTCTTGGGCAGTTGAGGCATTATAATCAGTTTAAAATTTTTTACCTTTTTCTGCCCTTCTGAAGTCATCTTCCCTGTCTCTGCTTAATTTACTTCTCGTCTTCTCATGGTTACCCTAAGTGTCCTCAGTGTTTATGTTGGTTATTGACATGTACTGTATGTTTGACTGTATTTCATGCTTTAAGACTTAATCTGGGATTTCTGTTTGTTTTATCTGTGTGTGAGTGTGTGTCTGTTGCTAAAATATTTGAGGCGATGCAAAATATCTACATATTTTGAAGTGGCCTGAGGACTAAATTTAACAACCACCAGCACTGTGTGTGTGTGTGTGTGTGTGTGTGTGTGTGTGTGTGTGTGTGTGTGTGTGTGTGTGTGTTTGTCTCTGACTGCCTACAGGCACTAAGGTTCCTGAGCATTAAAACACAACTTTTTAGAAGGGATTTTTCTGTACTGGGCCACCGTTGTAACTAAATAGATTTCCAGGTGTTGATTCTCTTCAAATGCAGTATACAACAAAACTGAGTACATCCCTGGTTAATATAACTAAAATGTTAAATAATTACAAATCTTGACCATTTAATACAAATTTATTTGGTATTTATATGGAGAGATGTTCTGCCATTCTTCACAGATGATTTTTTTTCAGCTGCTCTTTGCTGGAAGCGTTTGTTGCTCTGCCTTTCACTTTAAAATATTCCAAAGGTGTTCCGTTGGATTCAAGTCAGGGGACATACTTGGTCAGGACAAGATTTTCCCTTTTTTCTTTTCTTTCACTTTTTTTTCATGTGTTTGGGATCACTTTCATGTTGGAAAATTCCTGTCCTGCCAAGCTTCTTGAGACATCTTTTCATTCAGTATTTTGGTATACAAACTTAGATTCACAGTGCCATCTGCAAATGTCATCTCCCCTACACCTTTTGCACTCATGCAGCCCCATATCGGCACACTCCCACCTCCATGTGTCATGGTTGGCACTATGCAGCCACTGTTGTAGTCCTGGCTAGGTCCATGCAAAATATGCTGGACCCATCTGATCCAAACCAAACTTATTTTGGTCTCATCAGCTCAAAAAATGTGCCGCCAACATTCATTCGGCTGCTTTTCATGTTCTTTAGCAAGGTTTACACTTAGAGTTTTGTGCAGTTTTGTGAGCAATGGGTTTCCTCTTGGACACTATCTGTGTGATAGAAAACTTGTGAGATGACGGAAGAAGTCTTAAGCCAGATGTCTTAAGCAGAAGCATTTATTGAAGCCTGGCCAAGGAGAATAGAGATAACACCAGCACAGTTAACACCATGTAATGCCACCCAATTCTGAAGGTTGTCCTCCTTGCAGGGTGTATTTAAACACACACGTGTGAAGACTCTGCTGGGTAACAATCATAAAAAAAACACATTACGTCAACCTAAGTCATGTTGTATAAGGAATCTCAAGGGAATATAGTCTGTCCCTGAGCTAAGGGGCCACTGTGTCTAGACCCTCCCTAGACTGGAGTCTTGATCCATGATATCTTTATGACCTTGGTTGCTATGGCAACTGCCATTGGGAATTGGGCCAGCTGGATTCCGTCAGTGTCTTCACTGCTCTCCTAAAAGCAGACAATGTGCATTTGCTTTTAGGGCCTCTGTGTAAGTAACCTGTGGAAACATTGTATAATACTCTCTAAAACCTAATGAGGGAAAAATTCCTACCATCTGTAGAGGTTGACTTCATGCAATGTCCTTTGCACTGTTTGAGCAGCCGGTGAAATACCAGTTCCCACAGATAATTCTTGTGCCCAGTCAAAAGCACTTAGCCGTCTGTTTTTCAATGCAAGGTTGTGAAAATAGCAAAATGTGCGTGGCATCATTTTTCGATGACGGCCAATGCGCCTTCTGTTATTGGTAGTATTGCTCTTCCTGTACCTCCTAACCATTACTGCAACTGTGTTACAGCTCATGTACAGTAGCCTACTGATGGTCTTGTACCTTCTCCCACCTTTATGAAGTCTCACAATCTGGTTTATTACTTGTCCAGGCAGTACCTTACCACGTGGGGCCATGTTGTATTAGACACAACCTAGGCCAAACTAAAGAAAGCTGTGGTGTTCACAGGTTATTTTATAACTTTTGTTCATGCAATTACCCTTTATTGAAATTTAGGTGTGATCACTTTTTTTTTGTTTTGTTGCATTGATCAAACCAAACAGATTTTTGTTGCAGTTAGGGCTGTGCAATATGAAATCTCATATCTCGATGTAAGTCATTTCATATCCAGATAAGGATACATATCACTTTATATGACATTTTCTGTAAATTCACTATATAAATAGTTTGTATACAATGACCACATGGAAAGGCCTGTTTTGTTATTACAACACAATTTGGCTTGGCATTGTGTACCTTGGGTCGAGTGTTAGCATCAATTCACGAAACCACCATTTCTCAACCGTGTAATTTGGGGCCATGTATTTGCAGATGTAAGTTGCAACAGAAACTTCCATCTTTGTGATTCTTTGCTATATGGTTTGCTGTGGGCAAAAGCCTATTGCAGCATCTAAGTCTGGGGTTTGTTTTGAGCACTCAACTGTACTTTGGCTCTCATCCGTAGACTCTCTCCGTTCTGTTGACATGATCCTTGCATAGGTGATAAAAGAGGTTAGTTGTGTTTGAGTCTGCTGTGTGGACCGCTCTGCAGCATAATTATGAAGTTTTTCTGGTCCAAGTCGGACTTCTCATACTCAATTTCTGAATTTCGAACCTGTTTGTATTTAATCATAAAATGATGCAATTATTGTAAGGGGTGTACCCAGTTTTTTTGTATACTGTAATTGGAAAGTGAGAAGAATTTCAAACACACTCTGAGAATGAACTGTGGTAGAGCAGAGCTGGAGAAAGAGGAGTTTAATGTTTTGCTCATGGTTATAGCGAATATTAAATAGGTGCAGTGAATGTCTAGATCGTAGATCATCACACAGACATGTACAGTCTAATTGGATTTTGTGAAGTTGGAGTACATGAGTTGCTCTATCCATCTAGCAACATTGGAGTCAATCCCATAACAGTGCTTGTGGTTGTTATTGATCTTCCTAATGTTACTCTTGCTGCTGATGCTGCTGAGTTATTATGGACTAAAAGACCATATGCTTCCTGGAATTATCCAGGATGTTGAATCTACATTAGGTAGTCCAGTGGGCACGCAGGATAATGTTAAGCTTGTCGAGCTCTCAGTCTTTGGTTTAGATTTAATACTCACTGATTAATAGACATACAGACAATCTCTCACGCACAAACACACTTCATGACAACATCAACATGTCAATACGGACACAGATGGAGGAGTGTACACCCTGACACTACTGCAAACATAACACAGATATCTAAACCAACACAAAAGCCTTATGTAAACATTACAACAGCACGCAGCTCACATTTGATAGTCATGCTTCTTATTGAATGTCAAATGAACTTATGTAAACAGAATGAAACACCTCATTCAAAAGTTCCAACAGAGAAATATCTTTGTACAGCCAAATGGACTACCACAGCTCACACTAACCCACCTCTTGAGTCCACATTTCCATTTCACCCATGGAAAGTCATTGTAAATCTAGACGCAAAGTTTAAAAATGCAGAATTCCTGGATTTCAGGCAAAAGCTTGCTGAACAGGGTCAATGTGGAACTCCATTCAAGGTGGGATATATCAAAAGCTATTATGCTTTCAACTGAAATGTCAATTTTTCTAAAGCTTTTCCTGTCAGATCAGTGTTAAGGCAAAGACAGCTCACTAAATCTCCCCTTTTCCCTTAATACAAATGAAGAAAAGCCTCATGTATTTTCATCTTGACATCTGGAATAATGCAAAACAAGTTAGTGGTGGTGAAGCTCAACCAACCACTGGGTCAGAAGGTTAAGAGTGCTCAGTTGCCATAGTAATGTTTGCCCGAGTGCCCGGAGGGAAAGGTGTGAAACCCTCGATGGCTGCCTGAAGATGGAATTAAACATGGCTTTTCACACCATCTCTTGTGCAGTCTCACTTTACTACCTGCACGTAACCAAGGCAACCAGGGCAAGGACAACTCAGGTTCAGTTGGGGTTCCTGAGAAGAGAACCCTGCCATGCTTCATGTCTGCGGCTCGCCATAACTCAGCAAACATCATCAATCATCATCTAGATGAACTGCACGGCACTCTGCTAATGTCGCTGAATCGAAACAGAACTACAGCGAATCGGTGCCCCCCACAGACTCACAGAAACATGAAGAAACGAAGGGAGACACAGATCGGCAGACACATAGGAATGGTCTGCCTAGAGGTCCATCTTTTACGTGAAGCCACCGAGCACATACATACACACACAATTACATCTGCTCATTGCTTTATCTTGAACCATCCCTTTCTCCCCTTTCTCTTTCCCTCCTGTGACTCCCTCCGCTTCCCTCCTCTTTCTGTTTCTCCCAGAATGAGCCGTACTAAGATGCTCCATGAGTTGTTCTCTGTAGCCTGTGTTTGTGTTTAATTGGATGTAAAGATGATGCATAATGCGGGAGGAAAGAAACACGAGGGAACCAAAGTCCATGTCGCCTGTGGCAATAGAAACCAGCAGCTATTTGTTGTTGACATTTTTCTCTACTGTTTTTTCTGCTCCATTGAAACAGCGGAAGCTTCATGTTTTATCGTGCATTTAGGGCTTTTTTTTCTCCCATTGCAGCCTGTCTGTGGTGTAAAGTTCTCGAGCATCACAAGATTTCACTCTCCACTCTCAAGGATGAGTGTGTGTGTGAGTGAGTACATGTCTTTGTGTGTGTGCAGCATGTAGCAGTGTAGTGTAGTCTCTGAAGTGCTAGAAAGAGAGCTTTGATGTACGTCTATCTGAAAAGACTACAACCTGGTTGTCTCCATTAGGGAGATGGCGGTAGATGGTGTTTACTTCTATTGTGCACCCAGTATGAACCTTCACTTCCGTCACTCTGAAGCAGGACCCTAGTGATAATGATAGTGCTATTGTAGTTCAGGAAATATGTGCAAGTGAACCCGAAATCAAAAATGAAAATGGAAGAGAGAGGGAGAAGGAAGGAAAATGTCTCATAGAATATCTCCATCTGAGATGTAATGTCCCTCTGATCAATACTAGAGGGCATAAAGAAAGGTAATAATAAGCTCCTTAGATTGCTGAAAGCTTTGTGCTTATTCTTAAAGTGGCTGCAGCTAACACACCTCTTCCCTTATATAGTGCCCTTTGTTAACACTCAGTCTTGGCTGTACTTTATCTCCCTCCAGCCATTTAGACTGACAATTCACAGCGCAGCTGTCTCAGGTTCATATCTCCCAACACGTGTGTTCGTTCCTATTGCGTCCTTATTCTTATGTGGTACCAGTTATTTTCAAAAGATGAGACTCTGACAGAGACCGAGAGGGAGAGAGGAAGAGATAAAAAGAGAGACACTAGGAGGATAAAAGAATGGTTTTACATAATTAAGCAGATAGAAGTGATTACAGCAGCTTATCCACAGAGCACGAACTGTGCACATTCAGCCTCATTATGAAGTTAAAGACTCCAAACTGTCGCTGATGGCTTAATTACAGTTCCACAGTGAAACAAATGCTTTAGAGCCATTACTGCAACTCACCAACCTCTTCCTGAGCTCACAATCACTCTTCAGAGAAGGTGCTTCCTTTCTTCCCTAATGTTTGTTTTCTCATTTTCTCCATACCTTTCTCCTATGCCCCTGATGATCAAACAATGCTCTCTCATTTGCCTCTGGATAATGCTGTGACCAATAATACAGACAAAGGTGAAAGATAGACTCAGTTTTTCCTTTTTATACTGCTTGTCTTTGACCTGACTCTCCAAATCTCCACTAGGGTCTCCTCCAGTCGTCTGTACTGTTAGTTATGTTGTGGTAGGAGGTTGAAGTTGTCTCTCTAGCTTCCACAGCACTATGTCAAACTCCACAGAGACAGGCTAGCAGGCAGCAGAGTGTGGACTCAGCACTTCTCGGGAGTTAGTGTCTGGGGCCAGGCACAGGGGCTTTTATTCTCCAGTCTGCTTCTGCATTATTGAATCAGGGGGACTACCTTAGATCTGGAACTGGACTCAGCCGAGAGGCAACATGCAGAGTTGATAAATCAATATATTGCATTGGAACAATGTGGAAGGAAGGCAAGCAGCAAAGGGACACTGGTGGGATTGGATCAGATAGAGACAGAGCAATGAATATCTTCTTTATGCCTCAACCACTTATCTTCCCATAGCATAGTTATCTATGTTGACAAAAATATACAGAAGTCCAGAGCAACATACATTGCATATCACTCTTATAGACGCGCACATACAAAACACACATGCAGATACAAAACAAAACAAAACCTGGGCTCCCTCCCCTGAAGGCCTTCATTAGATAAAAGGAAAACAGCTCTTTCCAGAGCTACAGTGCAATTATTCAGTGTAGTCAAGCATGTCTCTGTGTGACAAAGCAAATTGCTTTTTTCGGTTTGCTGTTCCTGATACAGATAGGGCTTTCAAAATCTGAGGGGAAGCCTCGCGCCACTGCTCCCAACGCTGCAAGAGATACTGGCAGTTATTTACCCCACTGTGTGAGCTTGTGTTTACAGATGACTTTCCGCATGCCTGTGTGCTGTGTATTTGTGTGCAGATAACAGGATTTTGCTGTACATAGTGGTGTGTGACAATCAATCAGCTTCGTTCCTCATTGCATTTCAGTAAAATCTGGCTTGATTGATAGAGGTCTAGTGTGATGTGGTGTGTTATGGTCTGTGTAGAAGAACTTGATGCCCTGTGCACAACTTAGATAATTATCCAGCGCAGAGTGAAAAACAGTCAGGCACCTGCTTAAATAATGAGGTTTTCCACTGCACAGTTGAGGAGGCACCATGCACCAGGCTTCTGTTAAGTACCTGTAATGTTTGCAGCTGTACTTCATTTTATTTCTGCGTTGATGACGGGATGTTTTACAGTTGGTTTCCTTTAAGAAGTATATCCATTACATGAAAATATGACTCTTATGACAAGTTCTGCTGTAAGTGCAAAAACACTTTTTAACTAAAATCTTCAAACCATCACTGAATCCAGCAGATTTTGAGGCATGTGTGGGGTTGAGACTGACGTTCCTTATGGCTAAAGTAATAAAGTAGTAAAGGTAATTTGTATGAAAGTTGCCTGAGAAACACATGGCCACTTTCTCAGGCTTGGCAGAGGATTATCCTTCCCTTCATGTTAGGGTGAGTGAGAGAGCTGTTCATGGCCACTGACTCCTTATTTATCTTATGCCTGCTCCCTCCAGTAGGGTCCCAATCAATATCCAGGGACTTGGAGCGAGAGAGGGAGACAGAGGACAAGTCATCTGGAGAGAGGCACACGGAAAGAGAGCGCAAGGACAGAGCAGAGCGTGGAGATTTATTCGTGCTGCCTGTCATTTTGTGGCCACACACAGAGAGACAAATGCTTATAGGAAGCTTCAGGAGTCTCCTCTGTGATTTTGAAGCACTTCAATTGATTTGTAACGATTTTCATCTCTGTACAATATTGACTAGCTGTATATTAGTCAGAGGTAATCTTAGTTTATGATGACATTTACAGCTGATTGGAATTGGAAAACATAGCAATGAATGGCAGTTACTGGGAAGCTTTATTTCATATTTTGTTTTGAAAACATTACTCATTGTGATGTTATACACCAAGCAACTTGAGGCATATATCATGCCTGGTAGTCTGTTGATGATAGTGGTTTGTGACTCTGAGAGGGGGAAGAGCGGGTTTTAACCCCCTCTGGCTCAGAAGGAAATATTGATTGTCATCTCCTGTCTCACCACCAAGGGACCCTGGGGAAAGCTTGAAGCAACATTACATGTCCAAACACCCAGCAATCTAGCTGCTTGCTAGTCTGTTGCCATAGAGACGTGTTGTTGTCATGCCGACAAGCTAGCCAGTGTGTAACGTGAAAAAACAAGGGATAAGGTGAGGGGATCAGATCACAGAGAGAGTCACAACTTTGCAGTGGAGTGGTGGGGTGGCGATTCCTTTGAAAATCAGTCACCTCTCAGGCTCTGACTGCACAGTGCTCAGACATGGAAGGGTTGGAAGATGCATTAGTATTAACACCGATTTGGATCGGGATGAAAGGCACGTGGAAAAAGAGTGGGAAAGCCTGGAGAGGCAGGCGTTGACACTTTATAAAGAAAAGTAAGAGAAAGAGATTTGGCATGAAACTGGAGGTAGAAGAGGGGGATTTCATGCACTGGTTCCACAGAGCTTGTTCTGCTCACTACAACCAGTCTGAAGAGCCCTGCATGGGCACTTCAAAATACTCATGATTTATGCCTGTCAGTGCTGTCCATATGTGCCTGGAATAAGTGATGAGCTCCACTGATGTAGCCCTGCGGCTGCTGCCGGGATGGATAGTGGGATGGAGTGAGGCAGGGAAAGAGGGAGTGAGAGAGGATGATAAAAAAAAAACAAGGCATTGAGAGTACAAATAAAAAGCAACGGATGGGATGAAAGAACAAAGAAAGAGCAAGAGACTGAGACAGAGAGAAAACAGGGGCATAGGGTATATGAACATAGACTGACAATTGAGTGAGAGATGCGAAAAAAAAGGCTAACAAATGGAGAGAGAGAGAGAGTGAATGAAGGACAGATAAAGGAAGAGTGAGGCTGAGTTGTGTTTGGCCCCATGGAAGCCACTGACCACTCTAATTATCCTCGATTTTCTTCAAACATGACTGAGGCATTGTGAGTCGGTCCCTTGGGACACAACCCGCTCCTCATTTTCTCTGAGATTCAATTCCACTCCATCCTCCTCTGTCTTTTACATATAAAACACTTTCTTCAATTATTCCTCCGACATTCATATCTGTATTATTTGATGCCTTTGCCTATCCAGAGTGACTGCTCATTTCGCCCTACTCCAGTGTGACTAGAATCAATCCCAGGATCATTCCAAGATAGGCAGAGAGAGAGAGTGTGTGTGTGTGTGTGTGTGTGTGTGTGTGTGTGTGTGTGTGTGTGTGTGTGTGTGTGTGTGTGTGTGTGTGTGTGTGTGTGTGTGTGTGTGTGTGTGTGTGTGTGTGTGTGTGTGTGTGTGTGCACCCTGTGTGTATAATTGTTTGTTGAGTGTGATTGAAGACAAGACAGAGTGAGATTGGAGAAAAAGACAGACCAGCAGAGGGAGGGCAGTATAATGGAGTGTGCAAATGAGTTTGTGTGTGTGTGTGTGTGTGTGTGTGTGTGTGTGTGTGTGTGTGTGTGTGTGTGTGTGTGTGTGTGTGTGTGTGTGTGTGTCTGTGTGTGCAAGAGTAAGGTCAAGGAAGTAAGTATGTTGGAGTGCGTGTTTGGTGTAATGAAGGTGTTTCCAGCTAATCCTTGCACTGCTCTCTCCCTTGTGTAGGACAGTATGGTTTATTTGAGCTCAAATGAGGCTACAATTACACGGTGGATGCCTTTCTCTCTCGATCGATTACAAACAAAAGGAGCATTCCATCACAAGCTTTTAACTAGAGGTGCTGCTTCATGTATTGCCATCTGTGGCTTAGTGGATCATTGTTCCCTTGCTTTGAATTGAAACAAGAAATGGGAATTAGTTGTAAGAATAGTGAGAGAGTGATTTTCAAATGGAAGCGCTCTGCCCAAATAGGCTCTGCCTAAATAGTTTAGCATTAAAGTGAAATTAGAATTAGCAGTCTTCATGCATTACCATTTCTCTTCCAAAGAATGTAGGTACTGGTTGCTCAAAAAGACTAAAGAGGTCTTCAGATGATATTGCATGCTCTTTTGCATCTGAAATATTTCAGGTGAGATGGAGACAATATTATGTTAAGTACAATGAGCATGATCATTAGACGTCTGCGGATTAGACAAGCAAGTATAGTAAGTTACCACCATTCTGCCCAGTTATTAACAAAAGTAACTACATTTATCATTATTCCCTATTTGGAAACTTAATCGTAGCCTTAAAAGGGATTCTCTTCAAGTCATGTGTGTTTGTTATTGACCAGTAATAGAAAATAAATTGTTGACTGTGATATTGTAACATAATAAATCTTCACATTTAATTCAATTTATGATAATCATTTAAACCGGAAAAGTAGACTAATATGACAGAAGAACCTCTCTCAGGGTTTTGAAGTGTATATCAGTAATTGTTGTGAGCAGCTGTATTCTACTATATAGATAAAGCTCTAAGTAGTCCTTTTCCATCATCAGAACGAAAAAGTTAATTAACGTGATAGCATTCATGGCTGAGCTCAACTGACTTTAGATCACAAGTTTTCTCTGCCAGATAACCTGTGTTATTTTTGTGACTGTTACCTGTCTGAAACACACTGCCAACATGTCTCTGACCTGCAGCTTATCTGTTATTCCCTGCCTTACCGACTCAGCCCTTCTGGCTTGTTTGCTCTACCTGACTGCCTGCTGGCTTTAAATAGATTTTAATCATTGTTCTGAATAAATTGCCTGTTAGGCCTAACCGCAAAGTCCTTTGTAAGCTTTTGAGTCCTGTCGTGAGTTACTCTGGAACATAGACGTCCAAATGAAAAGAGCAACATGGACATCCCACTGAAGTTCTCTCTCTCACTACATGTGAGATATAATGCCAATTATCAGTGGCATTTGAGCCCTGAAAAAATATATGGGCCTCTTTCCCATACTAGCTGACAAAAAAAACAATTGTCGTGTGTTTACTTTGGATCAGGAGCATTAGAAGCCCTTTCACATTACTGGGCATCTTTTGATTCAGTGTTAATTTCATAAATATTGCTCAATACCAATTTAATTGCTGTCATTTATAGACAGGCTTTCTTTTAAAGCTAGTGAATTTAATGTTGATTGATTAACAAACTGTCAGTACTATAGATCTGTATGTGGTGCAAATTTTGTAAAACACAAACTGCCCCGTTACCTGTGGCTGTAATGTGGAGATTCACTCTCCAGCCTGCCACTGAGACCGGTAGCCTTTCATGCTCTTTGTGTTACAACTGTCTCGGTGGACAAAATATAAAGTAAGTTCAAAATGGAACCAGCACACTGAAATCAACACATTTCACCCCATGTTTATATTTCTCACGCATGAAGCATCAGCTCAGTTAAGCTTCAAACATAAGCCCTATATTACACACAGTTGTGCAATGGATGAGTTAAGTAAACAGCAGACTTCAATACAACCAAAATCTCTGTCATCTTCTCTGTTGACCCCTCACAGCTGCAGAGGGCAATAATAAGTGAAAGCTACAGACTTAAGCTTTAATATGTTCCATCTGATAAATAACTTTGGTGTATGCAAGAGGTGGGATGTATTTTCTTTATTCTTGCAATGGAGAGGTCTCAGGCATGCTTTGCTATCTTTGATTGAAGGCAAGCGTTCTAAGGATATTTTTAAGAAAAGGAAATTGAGGAGTCTGTAGAAGTTATTCCGCTATTTGCAATTTTTCCTTCAGCAACAGAGATTCTGTCAAATCAGGTTGACATTGTCCTCTTAAATAAGCCTCCAGTACTGTCCACAATGGGCAGACCAACCATATTCTTGGCTTGATTTCAACGAACACCATTCACAGTATGATATTCTTGTAAGACTATGCAACCCCCACAGGACTGCTGACTTTTTGTCACCTATCACTGTGTGCAATTTTATTTTGAAGAACAACGTGACACAGTAATAAAAGTAGCGAAACACACACATGTACGTACAGTTTCTAGGTCACCTTGCGTTTGAGTTTTAACTTTCTTTCAAGGTTGTCAAAATGAAAGTGAGGCAGACAATAAAGGTAGCAGAAATTTCACACAATAGTTTGAAAGCACTTAAAAGATGAATATCACTTCCTCTGTGGGTACTGCCTCAGCCTTAATCTTTTCTACCTTTTGCACTCTGGGCCTCATTCATATTTTACATCTGGCAGGTGTTTACATATTCACTGAGGGTCTTACCCCATTGGGAGCAGCGTGACCACATAGGTAATAGGCACACTGCGCTCATGCTGTTAGGGGAAAGACAGAATTGGCCTCTGCTCCACAGCAGGCACAGGGGACCCAGATGAAGGGGATATGAACTCTGTGTGTGTGTGTGTGTGTGTGTGTGTGTGTGTGTGTGTGTGTGTGTGTGTGTGCGTGCGTGCGTGCGTGTGCTCGTGTGTGTCTCATGTGTGTGCACTCGTGGTTGTGGGCACATCTGCATGGGCTTGTACATGTGTGTATGTATTTTCACACTTGTGTGTGTGTATATGTGCAAGTGCGTCTACACATAGGGGAAGGGCTGCTGTTCCAGTCTGCTGGCTGACAGACAGTCTCCTGGTTAATGAGCAGCTGTCGGCCATCACTATTCATGAGCCCTGTCACTCACCTTCTCTCTCAGCGCACCAGCACCTGAAACCCCGAAACCCCTAGTCTCTCATTAGTTCTGCGGCACTGTAGGCAAACACACCCACACACAGTCTCTCTAACACAAGCATACATTCATTGTACAACATGACCCGTACGTAATATTCGTACACGTGTGTAAAGATGTAAAGAAAAACATACAGCGTCAGTACAGCCTGCATCTTCAATAGAATTCAAATTGAATCGTGGTTTAAACAGAGTAGGTTCTGGTTTATTCAGGCAGCAAAGCAGTCAGTCAGTACATTCCTGCACTTTCATCTGATGCTGAAACAGGCATGCATATGAGACTTGACTAGAAATGGCTGTTTGATGTATCCTAGAGGAAATGGATAGAGAACTGGGGGGTTTAACTAAAAACCTCTGTTTTCTACAGGGTATGTTGGACAGTAAAAGAAAATGAAACACCAGCACAAAGACTAAATGATAGTGGGTTTATGTAAACATCAGCCCGCTTTTTCTGCCTTTATACTAGTCCCAGAAAAACAGGTTATTTGTTGAATGTGAAATGATAATCCTAACAGGTACTTATTTCCTCAAAAAAAAAATGTGTGTGTGTGCGTGTGTGTGTGTGTGTGTGTGTGTGTGTGTGTGTGTGTGTGTGTGTACAAAATTAATTATCCAAGAGTAGTAGTGATGATTGTTAGTAATACAGCATTCCCAGTCCTCTCTGATTACTTCTGTTCCAGAAAATTCACCCTGTGCCAAGTCAAAGCCACCAATAAATTTTTGCGTGACCAAACTGTGAGTGTGTACTGCATGTGTATGTGTGAGTGAGATAAAGCGAAGGCACGGGTCTTTTGAGCTGCAATGTGTGATCGTATACAGTATGAAAAAAGAGAAAAACTAGGTTGAAAGAGCAAATCAGAGTTAGTGAGAGAGGCAGACGTAGAAAAACGAGTGAGTGCGGGAATCATTCCCAATTGTAGATTCAAAATATTTCTTTATGTTTCAGGTTGGTTCTGAATTATTGAAGAACGGCAGAGTGGGACCCAATTGTACTCATTACTGTGAAAGATATGAAAGTATAATTCCAACGTCGCCAGTTGCACCGACGAGAGGAGAGAAAGGGATGCACCTTAACCCCTCAGCAAATGTATTGATTACTATGCCTTATCTATCTTGCTGGTATAAGTGTGGGGATATTTCACGCCATTGGCAATGATGTACAAGTGACAGGAAACACAATGCTGTTTCTAACCACTATATGAGTTTCAGCACCCTCATATCTCCAACAAGGTATTTTGTCTATATCTTTAGACTAAATGAGGCTTTTAAGCACCAATTCTTCCCTGGTCGGTCACACAACAAGCTCTGCTTCCTCTGCAGTTCACCTCTGCCTTGCAAGATTTATTAAAAGTGTCCAGGTGCCCATGAAATGCTGCCACATCTGATTCTCTGTGATAGGATAACAACCGTGTCTGTGCCGCTACAGGAACTGATACAGGACAGGGTGCGATGATAATTCAGAGAGGGAGAAAAAAGGAAAGGGAGAGAAATGGGCGGGAGAGAGTAGGAAGACACGAGGAGGGGGGACAAAATGAGAGTTGGAGAGAAGATGAGGATTTCTTTGCGTTCAGGACAGACGAGAGCAGTCAGACTCATTGAGGTGAATGGAAACGATTAGTTTCCCTTGCTTTTCAACTGAGGTCTGGGCCAGTGTACTCCCACAGCTGAATCACTCGGTCTCTGTCTCTCGCACGCTCTTTCCCTCGCTGCCTCATCTGATTTATGGGAAAAAATCATCTCTATTGAGCGACGGGGTCATGCAGTTACCACTCTCTCTCTCACTCACTGTCTGCCGTGGAGTTATGACTAGCTGTACATGTTTAAATTGGCCTCAGTGAGTCATACAATACAGGCATGTCTGGTGAATGACTATCACTCTCCTCCTCTCTCTTCCTGTCCTCTCCTTCCTCTCCTCCATCTATTTCTCACCATGTCCCTCCCCCACTCTGGTAAATAAGACATCACTGATTATTTTGGCTGTCTGGGGATGCTTGCCGACAACTCCATCCTCCTTTCAAATATTTCCTTGCAATTTGAGTACATGCATTTTACTCCTTAGACCTCCCTAAACACAAACTTTAACCCTTTTTGGTTATATGTTGGTTAAGTTAGTGAAATATAAGTTTCAAACTCTGTCCCAATGGTGTTTGGTAGGAAAAAGCATAGTCAGAATTTGTACATATCTGAAGAACAACCAGTTATTCACCATCGCACCATGAGGGGTCCAAGAAAACATAATTTCTCTGAAGTTATTGTAGCCCTGTATCTTGACACCTAAAGATCACGCAGATCAATGACCCCCGTGTTTTGGTTGTATGTGGCTGTGTTACACCTGTTTGCAGGCACCTCAGAATACTTCATATCAGCATTGGCTGCCATGGTTACAACATTTTTACTGTACCAGTACCTTTACCCCTGTGCAAGAACCTCAGAGCTTCCACAAGGGTTTTTTTGGAAATTCTCCATATCTGTGAAAGATGAAAGTAAGAAAGTCAGCAACTCATCCATGTTCAGATCAAGTATCATCCCTTTGGTTTGCATTGAATAGGTGTTTGACATCTCAACATTGAGCTCCCTCAGGGTAGGAGCGTACATCAACAGGACCAAATCGACTGGATCAGGTTTAGTTTGCTTAATGCACTCTGCTGCAGATGGGCCATAGGTCACGAAAACCAGAGTCTTGGACATTTTGATAATTTAAAAACCCTTTCTGCGTTTTGAATAATTTGAAGAGATGTTCCTTTTTTTTTTTTTTTTTTTGTGGCGTCTCGTTTTCCTCAGGGCTTCTCCTTTTTCAGCTGTTGCTGTGGGAGATTCCCCAAGATATAGCAATGGTGGTGAGTTTACTTCAACACCAACTGCTGCAGGAGTGGGAGGTGGGGGGATTGGGGCACACCAATTGGTTCTCGTGACCACATGCCTCATCTTTCAAATAGTTCACCTCTGCATTGCTATTCAATAGTCCACCTGGCAAATGACCAGTTTTACCCTGGTACTCCCCGTCTGAGCCATCACTATCACAGTTACTTTTAATTGCCTCTTTTTCAAGTGTAGGAACGATGCTGATGTTTCACACAGCACTTGAGGGGTCATATACGTAAGTCAAGGAGGTCAAACACGTCTTATAGTTTGAAACTCTGTAAAAAAAAACAAAAAACAAATGATGACTAGGATTAATAGCCAAAATGTATTTTTTTTAATTGAAACACTGTATTGGTCAAAATTGTGACAGCTAACAAATTAAAACCTGGTACGAGTAAAATATATATGAAGTATAATTTTTAAAATATATCCGTAGTAGACCCTTTAAAGAATATATGTTCAAAATATACTAGTTATACCTTTTTAATTAAGGTGTTTTATTTATTCCTTTGGTAGCAGTCATCTTTTTCCAGAGGTGTAAGCAGGAAGTGAACTGATTTGACCAGTGTGAAAGGTCACATGACATTAATAAATTTTAATCAAGACAATCTATTTTTCATTTTCATTTAAATTTGAACTTCTTGCCCAAAGCCAACAACAACAATTTTAGAGCCTCCAGGTAAAACCCAAAAAAAAAAAAAAACATGGTCACAATGGCGGCTGAGTTAAATTAGGATGACATGGCAGTAGTATTGGTTGTGGCTGTGGCAGCGAATGCTGAGAGCTGCAGCAGACGGCAAATTAGGAGTAAGATGTGTGTGTTGGACGCAGCGGGGGTGTTCTCAAACTGTGTGTTTGAATCTTGGCTTTCTGTCTGCTAGATAATCATCTGACGCTCTCTCAGACTTACAAGGCCTTGGGCTTCCAAACCATCGCCAAGCTCTTTGTCCACCCACCCAGGGGTTTCTAATGCCCCCACCCCCCTCTCGCCTTCAAGTCATTTTTTCAAACCGCTTTACTAATGTTAGCTTTGTCGATAAGCGTTTTTGATTGAAAAAGCATCTGCGAAAATGATTTCCTCCATCCTTCCTGAGATAAAGGAGCTGTGAGGTGCTTGCATGCACACTAATACGAATACCACAGGTCAGCCCCAAATCTCATGATTTCACCCACACAAACATGTATATCCGGCCTACGCATCAAGGAGCATGTTCAGCACAAGCTAGAAATGATCAAAGTTATTCCCCACCACTTGTACAGTACAAGATGCTAAACTGAGAGCAGTATGCAGACTCATACACACACCAGTGGCATGGAAAATAATTTCTGCTGTTATCTACAGTGACAAACATCCGGATTTGGGTGGATGTGTTGAGACCAAGGGAATGTCCCTGTTCACCCGGAAATGCTGATATTCCCACTGACTCTCTCTTATTAATCTGAACGTCTGTTTAATTTTTTCATTTCTCACTGTGACTCTGTGACACGTTCGGCTGAGTTAGAATCAGTGTCACAGGAGAGGGGCCGAGAGCAGGGAAAATTAGAGGGAGAGATTGTATAAGAGGGAGCCTAGACAGTCCAACGAACAACAAAGAAAAATCTCAAACATTTTCAACTCAAGAATAATGAGACAGCGATGTGAGAAGAGCATGAGAGAGAGGGAGCCAGAGACAGAGATAAGAGAGACGAGAGATGGAGTAGGAGAGACAATCTTGTTTCCAGTATGGAGCAACTAACGATCTTGCTGCCTGTGGGTTATGTACTCCTGGGCCTAAAAGTAGCTCATCAGCACTAAACTATAGACCTGCAGCTCTCCTCAAATCCTTAATGGAATAGCTGTGAACAGCAATGCAGATTTGGCCAGGAGCTTAGCTCAAGAGTCAACCCAACATTTTTGGATCTGTATGGTGAAACTTACAAGTTGACTGGAGATATTCTGTGTCTAACACAGATATTGCTCGCAGACTGGCACGAATCAGAGTCAGTGTGTCTCCCTCTCCACACAGCGGAAGATATACTACAAAGATATTACGACAATCCTGTTCAGATTGTATTAAAATACAGAGCACGACAGGGGTTATGTGTTCCAGAGATTGGGCTGCCAATCAATACTTTGCGTTCTGATACAAAATTAAACTTATGTAAGTGTCACCGGCATTAAATTCAAAAGTCACAACCATTTGTTCAAATAATAGTTCATTTTTTAATGGTGCTATAATGCTGAGAGCAAATATTAAAATATTTTTTTCACTGTAACAGTTATGTTAAACAAACCTAATCTATCCTCCTTATTTTAACAAGTCTCAATCCCAACCCCTTCCGTATAAATTCATAGGTTTTTGAACATGTTAAGGGATACTAAAATAGTAAAAGAAAATAATCTTGCCATAATCGTATCTATTTTTTCCAAACTTGTTTGCCAAGAGCAGTTTATGTTTGCCAAATTTTTTGGTGCTAATTGCAACATTATAATGATTCAAAAAAACAAATACTGAAATCCTTCATGTTTTCTGTCATCTACGCACCAACAGAACAGAGGGATAGTATATTGTAATTTTGTAGGGTCTTTTTTTAAGGTATTATGACATTAAAATACAAAATAGTAAAGCCAAACAATATACATATCATTGTAGATTGTTTTCTAGATTCAAGAAGCTTTCATTCATCCACACTCTTAAGCATTGATGTATGTATGTTGTATGTTTATATTTGTAGCATAAAATACAAATTTCCTCTGGTGGGAGTGCAACTCCACGGGATTTCCAGACTTCACAGAGCTGAGCTCCAGGATCAGCTGGATGAGGAGCTCTTCTCATTGCTTTGCTCAAACTGGTTTATCTCTGTGGGGTGGAGAGAGTGTGTACAAATGGTTTCCAAATGATTGTCATCTGTGACAACTCAATTCTGAGGGTTTATTCTTGTATATTAGTCTAGCAAAAGGATTTTCAGCTCTCAACAGAGATAATAGTTGTACATAGCGCTGCAGTGATGCTATCTAACAAAGGCTCTGCTCTCAGCAGAAGAAAAAGAAGAATTTGGAGACACAATGTCACAGGAACTGTGGGCACCAGAGGATGGAATGCGAGAAAGTAAAAAGGGCATAGTACTGTAGAAATACCATATTGACAGTCACACTGCTCTTCTGCTTGATCATTATTCTGCAGTAGTGGCAAAAGACGACCTTTCCTGGTCAGGAGCTTAGTGTGGTTATAATTCAGTTGAGTTGAAGAGAGCTGAAAAGAGAAAAAAAATAACATAGTAACCTTTATTTTGCATTGATGCTAACCTTGAACAATAGGCCCCAAAGGGGATGGGTACCTTATACTTTGTGTGTGTGTGTGTGTGTGTGTGTGTGTGTGTGTGTGTGTGTGTGTGTGTGTGTGTGTGTGTGTGTGTGTGTGTGCGCCTTGGTATATAATTGTGTTGTGCATGCGCGTGACTGTGTGCAAAGGGAGCAAAAAGCAATTATTGTCTGTGTGTTTGTGGTAGCAACAGAAAAAAGTAAGCAGACAGAGTAACTGAAAGAAAGAGTATGTATGGGGGTGTGATGAAACACAAAGTCATACTGATTAAAAATAAAGTAGTCACTGGGACGTTTACCATTTGTTTTTGTCTGTCTCACATAAATACAAATCAGCACAGCTTGTGCTACCACCACCACACAGACCAAATCTCCCCAGCTGCCTCTTATTTACAGCCATTTCATTACTGACCTCCTCCCCTGTTCTTACCATCCATCTTTCCGTTCTTCCCTCTCCTATGTCTCCTCCCCACCTTCCCTCTTGAGGCCTGAAACAGGGCTAATTGAAATAAATGAACTGGGGAGCAAATCAGAGTTGATAGTATCGGTTGTGCGTGGATGCTGATTGCAAACTTGTTGAGTGAATGTAGCAGAACTACTTGGTAATGAAGAACTTTGTTTGTCTATTGCACTCTGACTGGACATTGCAGACAGCCACAAGCCCCCGTTAATGTTGTCCTAACCAAACTGTAGGGTCTGGAGAGGAAAAAGAAAACTGAACGATTTCTTGTTTGTTTTTATTCGCACAACAATTTTTAACAAATACATTTGTTTTTCATTAAGGCAACAGGTTATTGCTCATAAAGTCCTCAGTATAACTGTACAGTATATAAAATTAGTACAACAAACACTAGACATAGGGGGGGCAGTGCAGGATGGGACAGGAGGCGAGGAGGTAATTACTGGAATGTTTAAATGCTGTGAAACAAATAGAACAGCGGGAGTGAATTGTAAAATTACACCTGCTGGATACACAGTCTACTGTTTGAGTGGGAGGAGGTAAGCAGAGCCTTAAGAAATTTCATTTGCTAGAGGGAAAATCAACCGTAAAATAGAATCCACATACATCGGTCATTGCTGTAATACTCCACAGCTCTATTTGTTAATTTGAAGATGGCTCCATTTAAGCAAAAATGCAGAGACAGACTTTAGTAACAATGTCATCTAAAAACAAATCCTGTAGCTGCTCAACAGACAGTAAATAATGGAATAATGGTTATGACCCTATAATAGCAACCATAGTAATTTTACCATGGGATGTGAAGACAAGATTAAGATTAAGAGCTGTGATTAAGATTCACAGCTCTACAATAACAAAGTTATTTGTAAAAATATCTGAGAAAGAGATCTGCAATGGATCAAATTCTCAAAATGTTACATGATGACAGCACTCCAGTGTTGATGTTGTAATTTCTAGTTTAGGAAAACAGTTGTCTGTCTATGTAGATACTGGATTAACTGTCCAACATCACTGGAAAACAGTGTAAATTCGTTTAAGAGTGGATTGTCCCTTTAAAGTGATCAGCCACATTGCTCTGAACTGTCCCTAACCTCCTTTCACTGGCCCTGTGAAATTGGCACAATCAGCCAGAAGATGTGCAAAAAACACAGTAGACTAGTCTCCAGCTTCTGAGGGTGTTTCATGCTGCTGAAAGAGCAATAACACTTTCCCTCACTAGTCCTATAATCCTGTCCACAGACACACACAAACACAGTGACACAAAAATAACAGAATCATCTTTAGCACCACTGAAGAGCAAATCATGTCAAATGAACAGCAACATTCTCTGTTCAAATTTTAACATATGAACAAAACAGAGAAACAAAAACCTCTGTAGGGCAGAAAAGTGAAAATAGGTTACGTCAGCAATTATTGAATGCTTTCAAGAGATGCGTGAATTGTCTCTTGGTATAAAGGACTGCAGTTAAGACAAGAGAACAGAGAACATTTTAATCTGCACGCTCTTAATTCTTGCCCTGAAATATCCCCAATCTAGTTGCTGATGTATGTCACAGCAAGTACATACTATGTACTTGCTATGACATACACAGTAGAAAGGATGTTGGTCTGACACATACAGTACTGTAGTCTGTGAAAACATGGAGGGCTCAAAAAAGCTTAATATCAAGCCCACGGAGGGAAGCAGTCCAATAAAGGAAACAACCTTATCCATTCAAGTAAGTGCCGGGTTCAGTAACTAGCTACACCTATTGAATACTAATCAAGGTAATTCACTGAGAAAACTGCAGTTGAAGGGTAAAAAGGACAATTTATCATTCTTGCACACAGGAAATTAATTATGGTGCTTGTGTAGAATTAATATGCTACGCTAGTTCACAACTGCTATGCAATTGTCCTTATAGTGAAATCTGATCATGCAAATGAGTATGACGACGTCTCTGATTCATTCAGGGTCAGTCTTTGTAAAACATTAGGTAGCAACTAGTTCATCCATGATCTGAAAAGTCCCACTTAACTGACCCATACCACAGAATGACGGACTGTTCCTTTCGATGATCGGACAGATCCGTCTCATTTATAAGTGGTCATTGTCAAGTGGTGAAGTCCTCATAATTCTTGAGGATCAATTAGCACACACTCAGGCAGTGAAAAAAACAAAAACACTTAAAATTAAATATATCTAACTGGAATATTTCCCTTTGGTAAATGTGCCTTGTGCCCACTGTTGCATGTCCTCTTTCTTGCCATTCTTCTTAGTGTTGTTGAGCCGTAGAACCTATTTCATTGGCTGTTGAAGAATCTTAAATAATATACCACAAACCCACCACATACAGGAACAAAATCTAATAAATATTGCTTGGGGCAGCGGTAAAAGTCAAGTGTCTATCACTGAAAACTTGCTGTGCAGGTCTTTTTTTCCATTTGTTGCTGGCAAGATGTTAACCACTGAAGCATACTCGTCCAACTTGGAATCCGAACTTCTGGTTGCTGTTGCCAAAGTCGGCCGGAGCCACATCTATAATAGGGAGCAGCTCTGCCGAGGGGGAGTCAATCTCTAGGACAGTCCTTTCCTGACCTTTTCGGAACTGAAAGAGAAAATTAAAGCCAGCTATTAGAATTTGATTGGCTTAATTCAACTAACTAGCTCTCTCCACTCTGGCCTAAGTCCCTCTTCAAATCAGGGATTTGATTCCTACCCACTTACTGAATCAAGTAACAACTGACACGAGCTACGAAAAAGGATAAACACTCTTGTTCCATTAAGGCTACTTCCTGTTTGTCCAGCTAGTCCCTATCCCTGGCATGTCCCAGCACTGACCTGGCATCCGTCATGTGCTGCATTGATGAAGGGGCTTTTGGCTTGGGTCAACTCCTCATCATTGCTTCCCCGGAAACGGAGGGCACGCTGGTAAGAGGTGGAAGTGCTGTCAAACCAGCCTGCTGAGTTCTGGCAGTTGTAGGTGAAGCTCTGCTTGGCCGTGGCACTCAGTAGTTTCAGGAAGGTCAGCTGAACTACATGTACAGGGTTCCCATCCATGTCATTGTAGGAGAACTGTATGGCACAAATACAGATGTTAGGGTGCTACATACAGTAGGCAGGGAATTTTAATACGTAGGCTACTATAGCCAGAACTTTATGACAGCATTACCCTTACACACCACAAAATCTCACTAAATGTGAAAAAATAAACAAAAACAGGTTTTTCTCTCAAAGAGATACAGCTACACATAATCTGTATCAGAAACATATTACAAAACATTTCAAATATTGCAAAAACTACAAATCCCCCTACTTGTGTTTATGAAGGAATTTTTGTAAGCAAGATTCAAAAGGTTACAGCAACTTCTTTTTCAGAAGTAGAACAGACAGGGAAAACAAAGTAGAAAGTTATTAAATTCAGGAAAGAAAAAAAAAAAACTAAGCAAATCCAAGCACTCTGTGTGAGAAATCCAGTGAATTTCAATTGTGCTGGCAGCTCTGTGATTATCTGAGAGGGTTATGAGACCTCTGATCAGGTGCACATGAAAAAGCCAGTGCTCTAAGCGTGCTGCCCTGAATACTAGTTATTGAGCCAGAGCTGCCAATGACTTTGTGTGAGTCATTGAGACTGCTGAAACCAACTGCTGCAAATACCAAATCAGCTCTCTCATTCCACATAGACTAATACATTTATACAAAATTATACAGATTTACTATTTCCAAATAAACACAAACATTCACATGCGGTCATGCACACATGGGTGGATACGCACACATGCGGGCCTACACATTCGTGTCAACAACGAAAAGTGTCAAACACTTTCAAGGATTAGGATGAGTAATTTAGCTGAAAAAGACTGGCCTGGCATTTGGAGCCATCTGAAATTAATAGTAGGAAGTGAGGTTTGATGGGGTTGTTTGTTTGTTTGTTTGTTTTGTACCTGCTTGCCCCTCCTGTATTGGCTGTACCAGCTTCCTGGCCTCTCTTTGTTCCATGCTGCTAATTTCACCTAGACACACAGAGGGACAGAGGTAGGACGTTCAGTAAAATTTTAGGCTCAAGGGATATAGTTATTTGTGCTCTGATGTCATATGATGAGTTTGGCTTTGTAAAGGCTGAGAGCAAGACACTGGAGACTTACCATCTCAATTCTCTTGTCGGGGTAGAGACAGGTCTCTCCAGCAGCTGTGAAGTTACAGTAGACCTTGATGGAGTCTCGGTGACAGCCCTGATTAGGGTCTATCCAATACTCTCCTACAAAGTGCACAAAAAAAGGACCTCAATCAATCAAGCACCAGACATGACATGACATGACATGACATGACATGACATGACATGACATGACATGACATGACATGACATGACATGACATGACATGACATGACATGACATGACATATATAATATATAACATATAACATATATAATATAATCTTATATAATATAATGTTATATAATATAATGAATACATTTTTGAAGACTGGATTTTTACACATCAATGTCTAAGATAGTGCTGTGGAGTAGACTTCAAAATAAAAGTAGTTTAAACAGAAAACTCTAACTTCACATCTCTCATATTCCCAAAATGTTTCTATATCGTTAAAATACATTTTTTTAGATTTATGTTTTGACTTTATGAAAATAAATTTCCTTTGATATCAAGGGAATAGTTCAATAGACTAAAATTAATCATTTTAATTAGAGTATATTTACTTAATTGAGCAAATTAAATTACATTAATTTAAATCAATGTAATTTAATTGAGTGAATTTTATGTAATTTCCTTGTACAATTATAATTTAATTAAATTAATTTAACTCAATTTGATTTAATTGAGTAAAATTATTTTAATTAATTTAAGTGTAATTTAACTGATTGAATATAATTATTATTTATTATTATTGATTTCACTCAATTAGATTTGAGTAAATTTAATGTAATTTAGTTGAGTAAATTCAATTTTTTTATTTGGCTTTGATTTGATAGGGATAGCGAAGACTGGAAATGCTGGGAAAGAGAGAGTGATATGCAGCAAATAGTCCAGCCAGCTAGGAGTCGAACCAGGGGCTTGCTGCTCAGGGCATTTCAGTTTCATGAATTTAACTCACTTTATCTAGTTGATTGAATTGAATTGAATTGAATTTAATTAATTTAACTCAATTTAATCTAATTGAGTGAATTTGGCAACATTTTTGCCATTTGGGTTGCCAAGAGTCGAACCAGGGACACGCTTCTCAGGGCATTTACGACCACGTGGTATGCACCCCTGCCACCCTTAATGTAATTTTTTTTTTTTTTTTTTTTTTGATTTAATATGGAAGGTGAGGACAGACAGGAAATGTTGAGAAAGAGAGTGACATGGAGCAAATGGTCCAGTGAGCCAGGACTCGCTGCTCAGGGAATTAACGCCTATGTGGTATGAACCCCAACCACTTGACTATCGGATTACCCCAATTCAATTTAATGAATTTGAATTAATTTAATTTAATTTAATTAATTTAACGCAATTTAATTGACTAATTATAATTTAACTCTGGGAATGCTGAGGAATCCATTTAAAAGTGTGCCAAAGAGTCCTAAAGTGGCCAATCAACAAAACTTTGACAGAGGGTGTATGACTCGTCAATCCTCATACCATCCTCGCACACCTTGATCATTCCTTATAAATTTTTTTTTCCCCCAAAATGCCGTGGAGGGGATTTAGTCATGTGGGTGTCGCTCTAGGTCCCTCCCACAAAATCTGGGGTGTCTGGGAGTACCAGGACCACCATGTCCCTGGCTGGCATTTGGGAACAATTTTGGATTGACATTTGGGAACGCCAACCACCCCATTCAAAAGTATGCCAAATGTCAAAATTTAAGGAACTGAACCTTTTATTTTGATATTTGGCATAATTTTCAATGCGGTGGAGGGCATTCCCAAATGTCAACCGAAACTGCCAAAATTTTCCCAAATGTCAGCATGGGACTTGGTATTAAAAATTCAGCACACTAGAGGCAAGGTAGTGTAGAACAAAGCGCCCTTTGGGTCTAGGGATGTGTCTCTTTGACCCTTCCGGGCTTGTAAGATTTTGGAAACTGTACTTTGGCCCTTTTTATTGCTTTACCCCCAGTTTCCCTGATTTCCCTTGAATCTTTTGTCTTACCCATTATAAATACTAGATTAACCCATTTTGAATGTGAATGGATGATGCTGGACTGGCAGACCTATGAAACATATAAACTCTGCAGACAAAGGAACAAAAAAAAAATACATACCTAAAATGTCAGTTATAATTAAAGGGGAGTTTCCTAAATATAGGCAGTATATACTATTGATGGATTTTTGCTTTAGATTTAGTGGTGTTATTAAAATATCCAAAAATTGTCCCTATGTTTTTCATATGAAGGAAAACAAATGAATCCTCACCCAAAGAGCCCACTTTTATTATACTATTTCTAGTATTTGCATGAAGAAAAATTAAGTTGTATTCACGGTACTGGTCTTCAGTGGGTTCTACCTTTAACTGCAGTATCAAAGTTGTCAACAGACTTGTTTCTTTAGGTTCTTCTGATTCTTCTTCAATACCTCAAAACTTTTGCTATGTTTGATTGGTTGCTATTTATATATTTTTTTTGGTCAGTAGGGTATGTTTGGGAAAATTTAGACTCATGGCTTCTATATTACTAAATGTTAATGTTTGCAATGTAAATAGTGAATGTTAATTTGTTAATGTCCACAACTAAGAAAAACAAAAATATATAACCAAACATCAGTGTGAATTCCTCTCTATGAATTACAGAGATAGATAGATAATAGATAATTGAGGTGATAAGAATCGCCTTTTGACAATAATACCGTATATCACACAGTATATGCGCAAGGAAAAAAGAATTAAACGACTGAACGATTCAGTAACATTACATAGAAGTATATGCATCAAGGGGCGAGTGACACCTGAGATGGACCTTTGTTTGTAGCTATGATAGTTAAGCTCATGCCTAAGTTAATCTTATTGAAATCAATGCACAGAACAACCCGCCTCTTCACAGTATTATCGTATATAACAAAGTAAATGTGCAAAGGGGGAAAAGAACGGAGCGACCGGACCGGAACCTGGGATAACTGAACTGAACTTGGTGGATGAAAGGCCTCATAAAGAAATAGGTTAGACGGAGCAGTTACATGGACAGACACACACACACAGAAACCACTCTCCGTTTACAGTAGTAGGATCTAGATCAGGGCGGCGCGGTGGCGCAGTGGTTAGCACTGTTGCCGGAGCCCTTCTGTGTAGAGTGTGCATGTTCTCCCTGTGCCTTCAGGGGTTTCCTCCGGATACTCCCACCTCCCACCGTCTAAAGACGTGCAGGTTAGGTTGATTGGCGAGTCTAAAATGCGAGCACGAATGGTTTTTCTGTCTCTATATTTCGGACCTGCACCTGCCAAGGGCGTGCCCTGAATATTGATGAAATATGAAATGATATGATATGATATGATATATAAAAACGCATAGAATAACCTGGTGTTATAACAAGATGATAACATGCAGCTGGTGAAATGACAAACAGCATCTTGACTTAAAAAAGGGTGAAGAATGTGAAAGTTACTGGTGAAATAGGCATCAAGCAATGTCTTTGCTAACCATCTTTGTAGTCAGGTTGAACCATCATAAGCTCTTTGCAGGTCCGGGCAGGGCTCTTAAAGGTTCCCAAGGGCCTCCTCATCAACTCCACTTCTGTTTTCATAGAAGAGAGGGTAGCAAAGACTTCTTCCATTCCCTCAGCATCCTCCAGGGGCTGATCTCCCTGGAGGAATTCCTCCATGTCCAGATCCACATCCTCCTCACTAGATGGGGCTGGTCTTCCTGCCCGGTCGGAGTGCCTTCGTCTCTTCCGCCTGCCCTCCCTGATAGGCAGGGGCTGAACCACTGTTGCAGGGGGTCCCTGGAGGTAGCACAGAGAGGTGAGCAAGAGGTGAAAGGGGATAAAGCTGGCACTGAGAAGGCCATGATGTGGATCATTGGATGTACTCACCGGGAGTCCGGGGGGGCCGGCAGGGCCTGGATCTCCTCTGGGACCAACAACACCCTGAAGAACAGAAGAGGACAAAACTTTGTGTCAATCATGTCTCACCTGGAGCCTCTCTCACACTACTTGGCTGAACCCCAGCTTTATCCAGGCAGATATGGCTGCTGCTTTATAGGATTATCCAGCTTTGTGCATCAGCACTCTGTGGTCAAAGCCTTGGCTCTCAAGACACACTATAGTGGTTTTCATAACATCACACACACCAGAACCAAATCCTATTAAAAGGGCCCAATGGAAAAATCACACACAAGGCAAGAGTGGCTTTACAGCAGGCTTTTAGTTCCAAAGACATGCCGTAAACACAGTAGAGCATTATGATTATGAAGCATGGTACATTTAAGCCAACAAACATACTTTTTCTCCCTTCCCTAGCATATGCTTCCAACAGCTGCTGACCAAACTGAGGTCTGAGTACAGGAATGGCCATCTATAAATAAGACAGATTACTGGACTTACCATGTCTCCCTTTGAACCTTTCTCGCCAGATGCACCCTAATGGTGGAGAGGAGAAGTAAGCAAACAGTAAAAACATAAATAAAAGTGTAAAAGTTATTAAACCTTGGAGAATTGTGTAATTACTTGAGTAAACAGCTAATGGTAACCAGCTATTCACTGAAAAATCAGGCACCTGTTTAGTGATAGGACAGGTTATGGTCAAAATTTGAAATCTCACTACTGAGAAACACAAATTAAGAACAGGGCTGTACGCTCTCTGGATTGAATAAGTGCTTAGCTCCTTGTAGATGCAATCTTCAGCTGAGATCAAAACTCTTATGCTTTTTAAATGAGTATTCATTAAATCAATTTGCACAAGGTATAGATCAACAACTGTATTCGGTGATGCATTTGCTTCAGCTGAGACAAAATCTAAAAACCCTTATTGCCTTTCTTGTTTTCTTCACTCTACAGACATGCATATGTTTGTTTTATACCTGCAGAATATTTGCAAAAGACTAAAAGATGCATTCCTAATGCAAATGACATTTAAATCTGCATTAACAAGATGCAGCAGAGCAAGTTCATTTTTAAAGAGCCATTCATTTCTAAAGATTTATCATGGCCTGACTTAAATATTAACTTGCTAAACTGGAATATATCAATGCAACAAAGAGTAAGCCTGCAGCTTACTCTGTAAGCCTTACAGGTGTTTTGTCATTGTCAAACAATGATTTTCAGCAATAGGACAATATTGGTAAATGAATATTGATCGATATATACAGTTTAAACAGTACTTACTGAAAAAGTAGAGATGAAAACATTCCTATAAAGTATCTGTATATTGTAACTGAGCACATGTTTTGTGTTTAACACTGCAAACACACAGCAAAATCAAAGGATTTAATATGTATGGTAGCTTGAAACGTAATCATTCATAGAAATGGATCATAGAAAAGCATATTGTTACAACAGCTATGTCACTTACTGACAGTCCAGGTGGTCCTGGTGGTCCAACGGGACCATGTGAGCCAGCCACACCCTAGATATGAGGACAAACACATCTTGTTACAGAACTGAATTTTCCTTGTACATAAATGTATGCGATACATCATGTTGCTACTATATGTACCGCATCTCCTTTAGGTCCTTGTGTGCCCTGGTTCCCTGGCAGGCCTCTGTCTCCCTTCTCACCAGGTTCTCCTGGGGGGCCAATTAGACCAATCAACCCACCATGACCCTGCAGACAGAGAGATGGTTTATCAGCATTGTTTCCCGGGGGTTTAGACTGGTACAGAGTGTTCTCTGTTAATGGCTAAGCACTCACTTTATCTCCCTTCGTTCCAGGGTCTCCTTTTAATCCTGGAAGTCCTGATGGCCCCTGTTAACAATGCCAGATACATTAGTTGGTCACACCTATGCTGTAGGCTCTGTATATGAACTATGGTTTCGTTGTGTTGTGTTTGAATCCTGATTTATCATTATGAATGTCCCAAACCCCCTTTTCATTTGGTAGGTTCCATTATCAGGCAAATATACGGATCTTACTATTGGTCCTGGTGGTCCAGTTTGTCCTGATGGCCCATTTAACCCTTGTTCACCCTGGAGAGTAAAAACAGAAATTAAATATTACAGTATGTCAAAACATTAATTGTACATAAACACAAAAAGGTCCTCATGTTAAAATTTTGTAGGTTGACAGTGTGTACTAACCGCTGGACCTGGGATGCCTCGAAACCCTTCTGGGCCAGACCTCCCTGGTTGTCCCTGGGGTCCCACTGGGCCTGTCTTACCCACTGGACCCTGGGTTCCTGTTGTCCCCTACAGAGAACAGGGAGAGAGACAGACAGGAAGGTATTAGGAGCAAAAATTATCAGAAATGTTTTGTTGAAAGGCAACATATAGGACGACTGAGTGCCAGTGGTGCCAGTCCTCATCCTTACCTTTACTCCCTTCATGCCTTGCTTCCCTTCTTTTCCTGCAGCACCAACATGACCCTGGGGTAGAGAAAGACAATGTTGCTAGGATGATGACAAGAGCATGCATGCATACAAGCATTACTGTATACAATACACTAAACTCACCCTCCGTCCAGGAGGTCCTGGAGGACCTGGCTCTCCAGAGGCTCCTGGGGGTCCCTGCAGGTAACAGAAAAATTACTTAAGTTAATAAGTTAAACAGAATCTCCTTTCTATCCTGTCACAAAACACTGGAAAGAAAGCCCAGCCACAGTAATGAAGACTTAAAGATTCACAATGTCAGAGGATAAAGAATTCAGCTAAACATACAGCAGATATTGGTGTTGTCAATACATGCAGTGAGTGAATTTTTAAAAAAAAAAACACTGCTTACTGCTTTGCCAGGTTCTCCATTGTCTCCCTTAGGCCCTGGTCCACCATCTATTCCCTGAATGAAGAAATTTCATGTAAGAGAAGTTATCAAAAAATTAATTGACAATCACTAATGAAATAATCAAACAATAATGCTCACATTGTCGCCAGGTTCTCCAGGGGGTCCTGAATCTCCGGGGAATCCAATAGGGCCCTACAGGCAAAAATAGTTCTGAACCATCATATACGTGACATTAACAGACTGACTGACCTACAGTAACAATTAGAGCAAGAAAAGGTCACTGAACCGGAGAGACAGACTCACAAAGTTGCCTTTGGGTCCGTCCTCGCCTGGTGTTCCTCTGGGTCCTGGAGGCCCAGCTGCACCGGGAGGACCAGAGTCACCCTTCTCCCCCACATCGCCTTTAGCACCCTAGGACGCCAGCAAATGAGGTGACAATCATTGAAAGGGAAAAGAGAAAAAGTGAAGAAAGGATGATGTTGAGCAAGCCAGAAAGGAAGGATGCAGGTAATGTGACTTACAGCAATGCCAGGCTCTCCAACTGATCCAGGGTCTCCAGCCTCACCAACCTCACCCTGGTAGAGAGGGCACACTCAGTAAAATAAAAACACACACACTGGCGCAAAAGCCCACATACATAAACAACCACCATTCTACTGTACGTGCACGGGCTCATGTGGTGTAGTTGCTAATGGGAAATGCTGACCTTCTCTCCAACAAGTCCAGGCTGACCAACTCCACCAGGCATTCCAGGTGGACCCTGTGGCAGGAGGAGAAAGAACAGCTTGAACCAAATATATTTTTAAAACAAGGGCATGTTTGAAATATTCAGTTGATTCTTGAAAATCAAGTTCTTGGTGCAGTTTTTACTTATTTATATATTTATTTTGGTTTCTCAGCAGTTCTGCTAAAAGAATGCTGAAACTGGGACAGAATTATCACAACACAAAGAAAAATATTGAGTGTCAGGTTTGCTATGTGGATAGTGTCTGAGTCACACAGCGTTGGTGGATTCTATTTGCCCTTTCTCAGTCAGTTGGTTTGTTTGCTTGTGCATGTGTATGTGCATGCATATTAGCATTCATGCACGCATGTCAGTGTATTGTGCTTTGTGTCTTGAGATGAACCCAGTAAAAGCATGTCTTCGGTAGAGTGTGAAAACATGAGAGCTGAGTACAGCCACGCACTACTACTGACCTCCTGCTGTCAACTACTTTCCTCACATGCCATCCCATCCCATTTTATCTCTTTTCCACTATTCCTTTATCGGCCCATTTATGGATCGAACCCTCTCTGCACTGCTGTATTTCCATGCTTCCTGTGATGAAGCACTACCGTGGCTCACACAGCTTTCTGCATCTCACTGCTGAATAATTGACCAGTATGAGAGGCTGTAGAGAGACGGCCATTACTTGAGGTAAATATAACTGCCTCACAGGGATGATAGTCTAATACATCTTAATGATTCATAGAGCAGTAAATATAACTCTCTCCTAGGGATTATATCCTAATACTGTTAAATAATTCAAGTTTCAAACGCAGTGGAGGGTCTGTGGAAGGAAGTATTCAAACAAAGAGACAGTATATGTAGAAATGAGGGGTTGGAAAATATAAGCATCTATGGTTTGTAAGAATAAGCTACTTCAGTTTGAACTTCAGATAATACTGTGTATTGAATGAGTGTTTTTGCAATCTTCTTGATTGCAAAAACACTTTTTAATACACAAAAATTAAATATAAAAAATAACAATTTAGATGATTTAGATTTAGATGATCTAGATTTAAATGATTTTCAAAAAGGAAAAAAAAAAGAAAACTAAGTATTTTCAAATCTCAGTGAATTATCTTAAAAATGCAAAGATACTGGGCTGAAATCTGATAGACAGAAGTTATGAAAAATTATGCACATTTATTCATTATGAGACAACCGATTATATTATTTGGTAATGCTGATTATGCTGATTAGCATTACCAAATGAAATAAACCATGCTGGTGCGTTTATTGTTTCAACTCATTTAACACTGATTTTTGCAGTCTATATGTTTCATTCAAATGTTTTTGCTAGAGATAATATTTAGAGAATTACATAAAGGAATAGTTACAGTTGTGTTATGAAAATGCTTATGAACAGCTTGTTGATATCTACTGTCTTAAAGCCTGAATTGTGCCCCTCAGGGAAACTGTCCTTTTATTTACTCTAGTGTACCTGTATGTGTATAGAGTATTCTTCTCCCTCAATGAGACTTTCTCCATCATGTATTACTTTAGTCATGCTCACGTCTAAATCCAAATATGTGATTTAAAAAAAAACAAATACATAAAAAAGGTTCTGCTGCAGTTTACCTCTCCACCAATGAGCCCCTGAGGGCCTCGTGGGCCATGCTGTCCTGGAGGTCCCTGTGAAGAGAGAAATGAAATGTTTTTATCAGGATCTCAGTGCAGACAACAAGGATATACACTGATCAGCTACAGCATTAAGACCAGTTACCGGTTTTGAATGTATTTATACACACATATATATGTATACATATATATGTGTGTGTGTGTGTGTGTGTATATATATATATGTGTATTTATATATATACAGTATATATACACCACTCAGCTACAGCATGCGGCTGTGTTGTGGCTGATGGGTGTACTGTATCGATAAAATACATACAGAGAGACAAAATGAATGTGAGCTAGGGGTTGGCTGTTGCCTCCTAAATTAAATGAGAGTTAGAAGTCAGCCCATGGTGGATTGCTTATGCAATGGCCCCAGTATCTATGATCATTATTGTAGTGACATGATGAAGACATCCAGACAGGTCATTACCCTCAATATGACACAGGCTGTGATTCTTTCTCATTTTTCCCACCTACCCCCTCTCTCTCATTCACTCTTATTAATAAGAAACCTCTAGCCTGTGATGTTCAAGACCATATTCTCTCAACCACAGTGACGGCATGTCATTTGACTCTTCTGTGCAGCTCAAGAGCAGCTCAAGCAATTAATCCTAACTGTGCTCAGCTTCAGTTTCAGTTGAGTAGATGTTGAGCTGTGCTCTGAATCACTCTGAAGTCTTGGAGGGAGCCTTGTGTTGTAAAGACATGAGACAGAAAGACAGACAATATGCCCAGAGAGAGACTGTGTGGGACTAGGGGAAACGCATATCCTTCTGGCGGAGAGATACTTGAGCATTAGAGGGGAGAATTTTGTGATCCGCAATGCTCACACATGACTGAAACTTCCCCACTGAGTCTCTCCCTCCCCCTGTCTCTCTCTCTCTCTTTTGTTTTGGTTCCATTTTGATGCATTCCCACCCTAATCTGGCAGTGGAGAAGAGGGGATATACAGAATCTTGTTGAGTGTGTGTTCATGGTTGACGGCGTGGTGAGATGACTGTCACAAAGGAGGATGCTCATTAGACAGCCAAGGCTGAGGCTAATCTGATTAGCAGCTGTCACACTGTCTTCCTGCTCACAATCGGTGCCCCTCCTCTTCCTTCCACTCCATTGCTCCACTGCCTCCTTTCTGTCACTCTCTTCTTTTTTTAAATCTTTCTTTTCCTTTTTCTTTCTCTGGCCTCGTCTTTCTTGCACATGAAGTCACGGTCTATTTTGTCATTCACATTCACAGCCTTGACGATCTATCACGCATTGAAAAGGTGAGTTGTGATTGTTATACGTTGAAAGGTTTAACAGGCTTTCTTTCTTTCATCATTACTGTGGATAACATTTTTTTTTTAAGATAACAAAAAGATATAACCAATGCCAACAGACAGAGGAACATGAGAGTATGTGTTTTTTAACCTAAGGCTGTATTTTTTCCTAGCAAGTGTAATACAGTATTTATTATATGCCATAGTAATATGGTTGATGGGTTAGAATAAAGTTAACTGCTAAGGACAGGTAGCTAGCAGGGTTAATGTGGGATGTTCATTGCCTCTCTAGCACATCAAAACCCCACAAAGTGCAAGCACTGTTCAGCTGTTAACAGTGTCACTATGTCATTATTGTGATATGTCTGTTCTATATTAATTCTAACTTTGATAACTGCTGCATTCAATTTAGGTGTGCCCTTTCCAGGGCCTCGATATTGTGCATCCTTGCTCACTGGTGTGGCTTTCTAGGATACTTATCTGGAGCGGAACCATCATTAACTTTATTTCTTACACAGGGGCATTTTCTGTTTTGACAAGTAAAATGGGCTGCTCTGAAAAATGTCTATTCTTAGCAAACCACCAAGTTTCCTCAGTCCCTCAACAGGGACTGTCAAGCCTGTAACAATGGAAACACACAGCTCTCACACCTCTTTGTAGAACCGGGGTCTAAACAATATTGAGTCTAATCAAGGATCAGAGCAAACTGAGCTCCACTCAAGACCACTGCCTGGAGTTTGAGGGCGGTTTACATTAATGATGATAGCTGTTGGAAAAGGTTGGTTCATGAGTTTGACACGAAACAGCAAAGTCAGCACAGCTGGTGCTAACAAACTAAATAGGTGACACTAATTAAAATTTAATGAGCTGTGATGAGTTGTCGTGTAACAGCTATACTTCATAGGCTGCTGATAGCTTGAACCTATACCATACTGTAATTGCAATATCCGTGATCTGGGAAATCTGGGAAACACCAGGTCAGATGGAATCTTAAAACAACATGTTTTTCTCTTCTTCACCTTTAATTACAGTCTTTTGTTTTCCATAATATTAAATTTCCTCATCTTTCCAGTTGAGATGTAATCAACTTATTTTGATACTGGGAAGAAATGAAGAAAAGTGGGAAAACATAATGAGGGGGGGGGTATCAACATTATACTGGTGTAGGGGGCTGTTTGATTTTTACAGTAAGTTACCCTTTTGAATTTACTGCATCGTACTGCGTCTTGCCAACTTAGTCTGATCATCAACTCCTTTTGTCCAAATCAAAGGGGATGGTAATTGTTTGCTACTTGGATATGGCTGCCACAAGCAATTAAGAACCTTGTGACCACATTCAAAACACACCAATATCTGGAATGCAACGCCCACAATGACTATATAAGACTGGCACTGACAAAAACATTTCAATACCAACAGTATAATATTTGTTATCTAGTTATCTCTGACAATTTAATGACCTCAGGCTAGAAGCCCCTGTCTTTTCAAATAGAATAATGCCACAGGAGCTTCCTAGCCATAAACATAAATGTAGTTTTACAGTATTCGCATCATACCCCAAAGTTTCTACAAAATAATTAATTGTTTTTCTACTCATTAATGCATACATCTTTGATTGTCATCAAGATCTGTGAAACTGTTTTTGATACTGGGGAGAAATGAAGAAAAGTGGGGAAACATTCAATGGTTTTTGGAAAGTGCAGAAAATTCAAGTCAATATCCAATATCAGAGAAGACCAAGTCAAGTCAAAGTCATAATAACTATGAAGCAAAGTGCAAGTGCAATTTTGTATGGATTTGTATGTGCTGAGATTGCTGAGCAGTTCTCACCATTGAGCCGACATGCCCACTCTCTCCTTTCTCCCCTCGTGGTCCTGGCATTCCCTACAAATGCAGATATGGTGAGATAGCAGTCTCAGACATGGCATGGAAACAGATATAAACTAAAGAATAAATGTGAAATTAGAGATGACCCAAGGAGATACAGTCAGTCTTGAAATTATAGTAATCTTTACCTGTAGTCCAGAAGGACCAGATGCCCCCTTAAATCCTCTATGTCCTTCATCCCCTTTCGCCCCATTCATGCCCTGCTGCCCACGAGGACCTGGCTCACCATCTGCACCCTGAAACATGTACAGACAGGTTAACACCAAACCAACTCAATCTTACACCATTCAGCCACAACATTACAACTGGTAACTGGTTTTAGCTGGCTTTTATCACAGAATGCATCTGTGATAACCCAGATGCCTTCTGAGTTATCACCACATACTGGCAGTCCTGGCTGGCCCACAGGTCCTTGACTTCCAACGGGTCCTGGGGGTCCCTAGAAAAGGAGAGGGGCAGTTCAATACACATTCACTGTAGGACAAACATGATCTAAACCAGCTGCCCATTCCACCAGAGAATGCACTGTCCAAAGTTATTAAAATGAGTTACCCCAAACCGATCATAAACCAGTTTGTTCTCTACCTCCATGGTGATGCAAAGTAATGATGTGATGTTAGAGCATAAAACTCATACTCACAGCTTCTCCTTTGTCTCCTTTGCTGCCCTTCTGACCTGGTCCTCCTATCTCCCCCTATGGAGACAAATGAACACATACACAAGGAAATGAGTCCAAAAATCAGCAAGCACTTTACAGCCGTGCTACAGTCCATGCTAGTTGACCAATGTAACTACCTTGTCTCCGTCCTCTCCCGGAGGCCCTGGAGGTCCTGCAGCCCCTGGTAGCCCTACGGGTCCCAGTTCCCCATCATGCCCAGCCGGCCCCATGGGCCCCTTTTCTCCCTAGGGAACAGATGGGAAAACCGCACCAATCTAAAATGCTAAAATACTTATTATCTTCGTATAGCAGCATGTCACATTGATTAATGTATCATACCAGGAAAGAAAAAGGCTTGATCACATTCATATTTTCTCCCTCCCTTTGTATTGCCCTCTGTCTCTTTTACCTCTGTACTGCTCTCTGTCTCATAATGACACATTTCGAAGCAAGGGCACATGTTTTTTTACTAACCAATGGGGGGAGGTGACAGTACGGTATGTGTTAGTGGACATTGTTGCCTAAGAAATTAAATTAGCAATGTTCCAAATCTTACTGGCTCGCCTTTCTCCCCCATAGGCCCAGCAGGACCCACACCACCGGGGCGTCCTGGCTGCCCAATAGCGCCAGCTGGCCCAGCAGGGCCCCTCTCTCCAGTAGCACCCTGGAAAATAAGAGGAGACAGAGATGTTAGGTGAGTATGTCACGTGATTCCCGCTTTGATTTAATGTGGCGGTCACGATCACTGATCACCATGGAAACAGCCTCCTGCTTCTTATGTCCGAGCATTCTATATTACATAGAAGCTGAACAGAGACCAAGGGATGGGATGGGAAGCAATTTAATAAAATCAGACTTACAATAGATCCTGCAATGCCAGGTAGGCCCTCTCCTCCCTTAAGGCCTGCAGGACCCTGGAGAGACAAAGACATAAACAGCCTTCACAATCAGGAGACTCTGACGTTGATAGTGAATGAAGGTGAGGATATGAGAGATATATAGGGAATCTCGTGTTACCATTGCACCAGGGGTCCCTCTGCTCCCTCTGAAGCCTTGGAGCCCAGCAGGGCCACTTTTCCCTGAGGCTCCTGGTGGACCTGGGTCTCCCTGGAAACCACACACACGCACACATGTGATTAGATATAAGGCAAGTAGCCAGCAGACAGCAGGCCCTTATGCAGTCATAAATAACAGCAACCAGCAAGTCACACCAGGAAGGAACATTTATCTTTTATGAGCCATAATACACGCAACACCGTGAGGTTTCCTCTGTTATTTATTGGCAAATTAGAGGATAGGATAAGACCCAGGAGATAAGATATTCAGGCAGTGCTGAGAGAGTCCTTGGGTTTTATCTAATATAACAGTAATAAGGTGAATACTGGTAAGTGATTATAATCCTGACGTGATGAAAACTACTCACCTTGGCACCCTCCTTTCCGGCAGCTCCCGGTAAACCATGCTCACCCGGTGGTCCTGGTGAACCGGGATGGCCTCTATCTCCCGTTGGCCCTGTTTCACCAGATTTGCCCTGAAGACAACCAAATTACATAGCAAACAAATTTCTGTTATTTAAAAACATGCTATCTGAAATAAACAGCTGTTTGCTTTAGAATCAACTAATATACCAAGGGCTGATCCTCTTACCTGTGGTCCAACAACACCTGGGGGGCCAGGGGGTCCATTCTTGCCTTGGAAGCCCTGAAGAATAAGACAAGTGAATCTGGTGACTCTCAGTCAAGAGTTGAAACAGAGGCAGTAGGTAGTATCTGAGGACTGCAGACAGGGCAGGGTGTTTTACTAGATTCAGTAAAAGCCTGTCAACTTGCACTCCGACTGGAATTTCAGTAATTTAATGCTGAAGTCATAATGTTTGACTTATTTGCTGTGTTAACACAGTAGATCATGCCAACTTTAAGTTAATGCTGGTTTGCGCACCTCATGGAGGAAAAAGCTATATACTACATATGTAGCTTTATTGAGAGTAAAGGTGACTCACTGTTTCCCCTCTCTGGCCTGGATGACCTGGCAATCCATCTTTTCCAGCCGGACCCTGAAAAGGAGGTATTTTCTTACATAATTGTAATAAAGTGAACATGACCAAAGGCGAGCATAAAATGCAGAATTAGTTAAAAATAAGTAACATTCAATAACAGGGCAAACACTCTACAGTACATGTTAACCCACTCACATTAGGCCCTCTAGGTCCGTGTTCGCCGTGTCTTCCCTGTGGTCCTTGGGGACCCTAGAAAATAATAACACAGATGGTCAAAACTCTGGCCCAAACCCCCGATTGTATTTTCTAGTACTTGGCCTAGACTGATTTATGAGACTGTATCTGTGATGTCAAGATTGTGAGGGCACTGTATGTAACAGTATTATCCAAGAGTCAAAAGATTACCTGTTCTCCAGGTGATCCTGGAGGACCATCTTGTCCAGAAGAACCCTACCAGGTGGACAAGGCAGAAGACAAATAAAAACAAAGTTACGGTATGAAAACATGAACCACTCAAGCATTTTGAGCCTTCTGCACTACAACAAATCTTTAGCTTTCCCATGATGGTCTTTTTGGGTAAGAGTGCAAAGCGCGGCATTCCCTGCCAGACAGAGGCTTCTCACTGCAACAGATGGCTTGTCATCTAGAACTGAACAGCAACAACCAGTTCCAACTCAGTCAGGGCATTCATCAATACTTCATGAGAAAGCCAGGTGTGTTTTTATCTATGTGCATATGTCTTTGTTTGTGTCAGGGTGTGTGTGTTTGTGTGTGTGCGCGTGCACATGCACGGATGTCTATTTGTCAGACTAAGCTCACCTTTTCGCCAGGCTTTCCAGTGGGCCCCTTTGCTCCTCTCCCCCCTCGGGCTCCCTATTGAAAACAAACAACAGTCTGATTAGCACATGCATAACTCATCTGTAGGTGGAAGATAAATGTCTGGTGAAGTGAAAACACTGCAGTGGTGTAACAGTGTGCCTCACTCCCACAAGTTGCTGTAAACCGATGGTATCTAAGTAGAGCAAATACAGCTTTATACACTGAGAAAACTATGGTGCATATGCATGTCATCTATACTGTAGCTGTACTCACATTAGGACCTCTCTGGCCCCCAGGCCCTTGCTGACCAGCTGGACCCTGCATTGTAGAGGTTAACAGTTATTTATTGCTCAGTTATTTAAAAAAAAAAAGCTCCTACATAGGAAAGTTTACATATTCTGAAGAAGTCAGACTGTGATTAAAATGTCAATACAGTCCTCACCCTTCGTCCTTTCTCTCCTGGGACCCCCGCTACACCAGGGAAGCCAAGTGATCCCTGGAGACACGCGGAGAGGTTAATCAGCCTCAGCCTGCCATTTATCACACATCACCCCTAATGTCTCATTAACGTATAATTAACTACTGTATCAAATTAAAGCAAATCTAATCCATGAGCCCAACACAGCCTTAAATACATCATTCATCAACATGTAATGAATTGATGTCACTTATGAACTATTAATAAAATAGCCTTTTTTAATAAGCCATATATCATGCGTTATTTTTAATCAGACAGGAAACAGTCCAGTCAAAGACACACATCTTACTGGTTAAGCTCTGACAAAGGAACCAGAGGACACATTAACTGATCATGATAGCTCATCAATGCCAAATCACCTTAGAACCTTGTCTTCCTGGGTATCCAGGTAATCCAGGCACGCCAAGTTTACCCTGCAGAGAGATAAGGATAATAAGAGGGGAGGAAGAAATTAACCGCAGAAATATTAAAAAAGGAAAAGTGCATGAAAACCATGTAATTAAGATTTTTTATGACATACTGCTGACTATGCATGTAGCAATACAGCAGGATATCTCAAAATTAATTAATCTATCCTCCTCTTTTGTGTCCTAACCTTGTAATATAAATGTAATCTTTAAAAAAATGTACCTTCTCGCCAGCTATCCCGAGAGCTCCTGCCACTCCCATCGGTCCTGCTTGGCCCTTTGGCCCCTCTGGACCATCCTCTCCACGAGCACCTGGAGCTCCATTATCACCCTACAGTCAAGAATGAGAGTAAAAGGCAAGTGATATTTTTATCTCCACTCTGATGGAGAATAACTAAGAGAAAATTACACTGAGGCGATTTGAGGGCACTCTCACCCTGTCTCCCTTGATGCCCATGTCACCTTTGAACCCAGGAAAGCCATCTTCTCCCTGTGATGCATTGAGAAGAGGTGATGTCTAATGAAAGTTCTTCAATGATAAATGGCACCATTACCATTGTATTCCGTCTAGTGTCCTTCCTCCTAAGTCACAATCCACAGTTTGACAAACAGCAGAGCAAAGGCTCACTGTCTTTTCCACTCACCTTCTCTCCTTTGCTCCCCTTTAGACCCCTAACTCCATCCGCTCCCTGTGAAAAGGTGGGGAGAAAACAATCAATTTAACAAGACCCCAAGATCATTGGCAGGCTGACTCACAAGAAAAGACTCTGGACATCACACAGAAAAGTCCCTGGTTGCCTATATTTTCAGAAATACCCTATCTTAAAACATTGAAGTGATTTATAAGCGTGTATTGATTTTTCTCTTGACCTAACATTGCTCTGTTATTGAGCAGTTATTGACCTTACATTTATGTCATACTAATAACTGCCAACAAGATCATGTTTCCCCTAAGGGATATTGAGCCAAACTATATGACAAAAACAAACATCAAGCAGAATGCCATTTCACAACTTCATTTTTATTCCTCAATTTCAAAAGCATACTCAGTCAAAATGGACTGCTCCACTCCTATGCTCACAGCTCTGCTTTATCCGACCCTGACATTTCTCCTCTCCACCGAATGGTCCTAACTCTGCTGTGACCACCCGTCACCTGTAAGTCATAGACCCAAACAGCTTGTCCTTCACAGATAGACATACACGCAGAATGAAAATTTGCGAGGGAACAAATATCTCAGTGGACACGCTACACCTGACCTCATGATGCGTTAATAGCCCCTCTTACACAGCCTGTCCAAGGCGGGAATGGTGCGCCTTTATTCCGCCTCACCGTTCTGTATATAAGGTACAAACACGGAATGGGGGGGGGGCATTGTTGTTCTGCCTTTTAGCCGGCAGTGTTTGTAGTCACAGAGCCGAATCGACATCTGTGTAAAAGGGAGAGCCGGCATTGCGGGACAGACCCTGACACTGTTGTGTTACACGTCACGCCTCTGATTCGGGAATGACACATGCAATCTGAAATCACACACGGGGGCGGCTTTATGCCAGCTTTGTTCTGTTCAGTGTAAACAAGCAATATAGAAGGATCTCTGTTTAAAAGGGGCTGTCTCACCTTGACTCCGCGGGTCCCTGGGTACCCAACAGGCCCCTGAGCGCCTGGTGAACCCTACATGAAAATAAAGAGAACAACAGTATTCTTCAGTATTGGCAGCCAGCAGCCGGCAGAAATGGATTTCTCTGTCCAGATATGAATGAGCAATGCACTCAGTCACTGCGCCCTATCCTTTTTTATTGTCAGGAAAAAAAGAAAAACATAAAAAGTGGATGATGCTGATGAGTGTATGCTGCTGACTTTAATGGGCTACTGCTCTTGCACAATAAAGATGATGACATCGTAGGAACACAATGATTATAATGATGAGACTGAGCATTATTGTAACCTAATGTGAGTGAGTGCACAGTTACAATAGACTGCAAGACAAAGAATGATACTGCATTTTAATATCCTGATCATGACACCACAGTAGACAAGCCTCAGATATTCAGTTACCCACTTGGATTCCTTTCTCTCCTGCGGGCCCCTCTCTTCCTGGGTGACCCTAAAGCAGGAAAACGTGAAGCAAATTGACTTAGTTCTGCTGCAAATAAATCATTAGTGTATCATTCCTTGACTGAAATTTCTGAATGCACCCAACCAATAAAAAGAGGAAATCCCAGTGCCATTGAGAATGAAGCACCATAAAAATATCATTGTGTGTCACAAAGCTTTGCGGAACAATACAAGAAGCATTAAGTGAAACTCATTCAAATGTGTCTAAATGCAATCTAAAATTAGTTCTTGGAGATGAGAAAAGCCTCACTGTAAGAAGATTTTTCTTTTTTTCCCTAAATGTCATCCTGCTTTGGATCACTGCCAGAAATGACTCCTGCGTTCCCCTAGTGGCAAACAACAGAAAGTGTGAGTTGGCAAATTGTATCCTCTTGGCTACTTAAGATTAACTAGCTTCTGGGTTGCATATGTGCACAGATAAACATATCTATGCGTACACATTTTGTTTGGATGTATTTATGGTTTGTATAGCATTATGTGATGGGCTTTTATTTTGTCATTTTTTCGACTGGAGGTAAAGCATCCTATACTGCAGAGACTATTCGTCTGGGTCTTTTCCTCTTTGAATAATTAACAAAGATGTAGTCACTATGTGGTGTATATAGGCTTTTGCTTGCACATAGTTATGTATGTACGTATATTTTACCCGTTTTGTCAAAAAACATATGAACAATGAACTACCCGAGCAGTTTGAAGTGCAGACTCTTCTAGTAAATCAACTGATGTTACAGAGTTGTCACTCAAGTTCAACTGCGCTCTCTATGTATATGTACATAGATACTGGATGTGCAAAGGTATCTATTGATGCATGCTTGTTTATGTATATTTGTGCTAAGGCGTGCATTTGTGTATCTGTGTGTCTGCGTGAACTTACAGGAGGGCCATCAATGCCTGATAGTCCCTGCATGCCTTGTTTCCCCTGGGGACCCTGTAGAGGACAGAGAGAGGTATGAATACTGTAGTAGAGCTTCAGATATGATAGAACACCTCAACTCATCCCTAAGAGACCGCATTTCGAACTTTGCTGCTCCTCTACCAAACATATTGTATTTATGACTAAGTCCACCAATTATTTCTTTGATCAGTCTAGCCTCATGAAGTGCAACGTTCAAGGCTGTCCCTAGTGTCTGTTATGCCTGTGTGTGTGTTTTTTGTGTATTGATTTCCTGTCTAGCCTTGTCTTTGTCTGAATGGGAGCCAGAAGTGTCTGGGTTGTACTGTCCTGCTCAGCCAGCCTCTCCTGGGTGTGTGATGAAAGAGGTCACAAGGTCACAGCTTTAATTCTGGAATTAGGTGAGAGACATGCTACCTACCTTCTCTCCTGGCAATCCAATGGGACCCTGAGGACCAGGCAAGCCCTGGACCAGAACAAAGCTTCAATCAGGTTAAGTGTCACAAGACTAGGAGTTTGAGGTTTTGCTTGAGCCTGTGTATGTGTGCATATGGCGTATGTGTATGTAAGAGTCATGAGCAGTATGTGTGGATGTCCTTGTGGCAGCTGGTAGCTAGGATTAGATTGCTGACATGCTGAAAAACCAAAAATACGATAAACTCTTTTTTATATGACTGTAATGTCTCTGACAACATTTTAAATTTACACTTTGATGATGTGGGGTGAAAATCTTGTATCTCCAAAAAACATTCTCCTAAGGAACAATTAAAAACAGCCTTGTATTTTGAATACATTTTAGTGTCACTCCAGTTGGATTGCTAAAGTATTTCATATGCCAAAGGCCAGGGAATTTTTAAAGCCTATTGAAGAGCAAGAAAACCCTCAATCATCAGAAACAGGACGTTTTTATGCAACGAAAATTGAAAAATTAGATAAAAGTGTCTGTGTGTGAAAGAGAGCAAATGAGTGGATTAACTCTCACAGCAATAGACCAGTTGTTTTTGTCTGGGTACAGTACCTGTACTCCTGGATTTCCCTGTTGACCTGGGGGCCCTATCTCTCCAGGTGGACCCTGAGAACACGAAACACTGGTAGTCATACATTTCACATGATGTTTGTCATGGGCTCATCATCACCTGACTGGTTAAAAAGTTCATTAGAAGGCCAGAGTAAGACACTCAACCTGATGTTTCTGTGGCTTAGATCCCTTTCAAAAACACCTGCATACTCATTTTCATGGAAAACTATCTTAACATATATTATAGTCATCAGCGGTATATAAGGGTATTTATGGGGATGAGATAATTTGTTGATGAAGGTAGCAGGACTGACCAGATTGCCCTTTGACCCTTGTACTCCATCAGTTCCACGAATACCCTGATAAAAATGCACACATACAAGATGTCAGAAAATACTGGGTGAATTGTCAAAGTACGTTCAAAAATGAGACAGTTCAATAGCTTCCTTGTTTATCTTCAGTGACATATCGATGTGTCCATGCACTAGAGGACCTTTTATGGAGTTGAAGAGACTGAATAGCTCTGATCTTGTAATCAAGACAATGTTGACTTACCGTTTGGCCAGGTGGGCCAGGTGGCCCCCTTGGCCCGACAAGCCCCCGAGGACCCTGGAGACAGAACACAGCAAATCGTCAGCAGCTAACCTGCATTCATGATGAGATGGAGTGAGTGTGGAATACTAAATCATAAATCAGAACTACAGAGACAGAGAGTGAAAAACAGAGAGAAAAAGATAACGTATTTTAATCTGTGTGTGTGTGTGTGTGTGTGTGTGTGTGTGTGTGTGTGTGTGTGTGTGTGTGTGTGTGTGTGTGTGTGTGTGTGTGTGTGTGTGTGTGTGTGTGTGTGTGTGTGTGTGTGTGTGTGTGTGTGTGTGCATCTGGTTTTGTATGTGTTAGCCACAGAGACTGTGCTAGTCTCTACTTGCACGAGTGTGTTGGTGTGCTCTGTTTTTGTCAGACTCCCTCTTTGTAGGCTGGCCAAGCCACCTGTTCCAAAGCTACATCTGTGATCTCCTGGGAAGTGATTGATATGGAAATATAATCATTCAGGCCAGGATTTTATCTCTTCCCCCTCCGAATCTCTCTCATTCCTCTTTCCCCTCTCCATCTCTCTTATCTCGTTCACCAACAACCAAATTTCTGTATTGAGTTTGTCTCTCGTCTCTTTTTTACCATTGCTCCCTCTCTCTCATCAAAACAGCCAACTCTTCTCCTTTTCTGTGTCTTTGTAGCTTAACACAGCTTTCCTAATATGTTTTATGGCACTCTATTTCTTCCTGCACCCGATCCATTAGGAGGGACAGAGCCCTGTTGAGCCCCAACCTCACCTACTGGGAGAAAGCTAGCGTGTGAGTCATAACTAATCAACCAGTGCGCACCGCAAAGACACAATGGAAAAAAATGACAGCTTCTCCAACAGTGCTCTTTAGATCTTTGTGGTCGCTCAATGATCCAAAGTTACTTTGCAGGTAAAATCTCAATGACAGAATCTGAATATGCTAGCATGCTATGCCACTATATATATTTGTGTTCAAACTGCACAACTTTTTTCGGTGGCCTTTTCTCTCTTAATGCCAGGGTGAACACTCTGGCATTAATGCTTTAATAAGGTTTGACTGTCCAACTTTTTCATAGTTGTTGTATATTGTAAAATATTTAGCAGTGTTTCTATTGTACATGTACAATATGAGCAGTAGATTTTGTATTTGTAAAGGTCTTCTGTGGGAATTTGGCTAGAACGTCTGCTGGAGCTTAAGTTGAGTGATCGCCTGCAATCCCCTCAGGGTTTGATGTGGAAATCACTTGTTCCTACGATTCTACACTTAGAAAAAGGTATATTTCTGAGAACTCAAAGCAAAGACTTAATAAATCTAGTTTTTACATTAAATATTTTTAATGTAGAGAAACAATAACCTTGATATATGTTAATGTGGAGGTGTGCTGTGATGTGGTTGTCTATGTGTGTGCATTATGAGGGAGGAGTGTGGTTCTTCCAGATGTGGTTACTCACAGGTTCACCTGGTTGCCCTCTTGGCCCCACAGGTCCATCAGATCCCTGAAATGACAAAGAAACAGATTCAACACATAAACCTTATGCATCTCTTTGAGTCAGCCCCAGGGGGGATACATTTATATCCCCACAGACAAAATCTGTTAAAATAGCTCATTAAAGAAATTCACTGCCTGACAGATAAGGCTCAACTATCTTCGAGCAAAGACTAATAGGCCGTTCTCTCAAACTTCATCCGCCCGCCTGCGTGGATAGATATTATCTTGACAGAGCATCTATCTTTCATATTTTCAATTCTATGTCAGGGATGCACTGCCTAGCTTTCATGTCTTTTGCAAACCTTGATACTGAATGAACTCAGCCCGGCATAGCAGAATTAAAGTTTCAGGAGTTTATCACTTCATTTCAGCAAGGCCTGCTTTGATCTGTGGTGCTTTTCCGTCTAAATGGTTTGTAGAATTGATTCATTGATCCGGAGAGTATTTCCCTTTTAACCTTGTGTGATGGGAAAGAAATGAGGAAAAACAAAGCACCGCTGTAGGGTGCGTTTTCTAGACTGTGTTTGTTGCAAGTAAATTTTAGTAGATACTGTGCACTCACCTTTTCTCCTGGCTCTCCAACAGGTCCATGAGGACCAGGCTTTCCTCTGTCCCCCTACAAGATAAAAGCATTAGCCACAATCCTCAAGATAGTTAGAGCAACATGGAGATGTGGAGCAACATTAAGCAGATGCTTTTCAGTGTACACTTAAATCACAGAAATCAGAACAATCATCATGATCATAATATGCAAATAAACACCTGCTATATGATGTTTAGGGTATTTATGCATGCTGTGATGGTGGGTTAGTGTCTGAATGACTAAATGAATACAGTGATAATGTTAAGTTACCAAATCTAACTTACTCTGTGTCCCTTGTCTCCTGGGAGACCTGGCAGGCCGTCAAAACCCCTGTCACCCTGAGAAGTAATAGAGAACCATTAAACCCTGAAACACACACATACGATAGTATGTAGACATTAGCAGAATTGTACTGAAAGTCTCTCCTGGCAGAGCTGCTCTGAGTGTGTGTCAGGGAGAGGAAGCATTAAGATTAGCTGTAGGTATGCTAAAATGCTGCTTTGACTGATAAAGACTCTGCTGTTCTGTCAGAGCGGCATCAGGGGAGCCTGATTTATTTACTAAGCTCTTCCTGCAGCTGTTAGGTATTGAGTTGCCTCATTGTCAATACATATAATAAGATGTGGGCTGCTGGATACCTAAAGGCTTACACTTGCAAGTGGAGATAGTTTTTTATCGCACAAGACCTTGCTGCCTAAACACGTGTGATAGTGCTGTGTTCATGTGAACAAGAAACTATTAAAGGAAACTCAACACGTAAATACTTTGCTGGGACAAAAAAATCAGCGGGTCCTTGGTGCAGCTCATAGCAGAGCAGCTAGATGAGATTATCACTGCTGGAACGCAGTGCAATGAGATCTCTAAAAGCTTACCTTAGAGCCTGTTTCACCTGGAGCTCCACGACCTCCATCCACTCCTGCACGCCCCTATGACACGCAAAATCCAGTTAAAAAAGATTCTGCTTTACAGTACATCAGGCACAGTATGCTTTTAATACAAGATGTAGATACAGAGGTTTTCAGCGTGGGCACTTGCAATACTCAAGGTATCTCACCCTTTTTCCAGTCTTTCCATTCATTCCAGGAGGGCCTGGCAACCCACGTGTTCCCTGTTTGAGGAAGGAAGAGGGCAAGACAAATGGGGAAAAAAGGTGTAAAAGGAAGGCAAGAAGACAAAAGGAATTCAGTGGTTCAACAAAGAAAGGGAGTGGTATGAAGGAAGCTAGTAGTGAGGTGGGAATAATGTCTGGTCTTACAGGAGGGCCACTGTATCCGCTGTCTCCTTTGAGCCCAGTGGGACCTGGAGCACCCTGCAAAAATAAAAGCAAAAGGTAATTAAAGAATGACACGATTTACAGAAGCAATTCAACCCTTCATTCAAATTTAGCATCAAAAAAGAAAAATAAAATTTAGCTAAAAACAAATAATCTTTAAAATTTGTTCATTTTTTTGCAACCCTACGGTGAATTTTTTTTTTTTTTTTTTTCATAAATGAGGGCAGACTCCACAAGACATTTGGAAATACTAAGCATGCATAATGATGAGGTTAGAGTGGGGAGACAGTAGAGCTTGTGCCTGGTCAGCCATAATGTGAAGCTGAGGTTAAAGGCTGCAGGAGCCCTTGAGGTATGATGGAAATTTGGTCAAGGACAGCGGAGTGCTTACCAGTGGGCCTTGTCGCCCTGTGAGACCCATTGGACCTGGAGGTCCCTTCAGTGACAGCTGGAAGAAAAACACAACTGGGTGGTTTATTCATGCTGCATACTTTGTTTCGGCTTTTAATATGTTATAAAATGGCCATCAGACAGCGAATAAAGAAAATGTCACAGTTACAGTTTTTATACACCGATTGGTGTAGTATGGCACGATGACAACAGTGTACAGGTTTCTGTTAAGTGTACCTTGGTCTGTTGCAGGATAGCTTGTGCCTGTGCCTCCTGGGGAGACACCACTGGTCCCTTCTGGGAATCACCTCCATACTGGAACTGGAGGCAATGAAAAGGTGGAGTCAGTTCCGCAGGATTTCCCAAATGTAATGAAGTTCAATCACACAGCCCCCCCTTGTGGTCATACCACTACACCACTCTGGGAAAAGGTTTGCTGTGTGTGTGTGTGTGTGTGTGTGTGTGTGTGTGTGTGTGTGTGTGTGTGTGTGTGTGTGTGTGTGTGTGTGTGTGAGAACATGGATGAGTGTGCTTTAAGGTCTTACTGGTAGCATCAACAGGGTTCCTGGAGGGCCTGGAATCCCATCAACACCTGGAAGACCAGGACGTCCCGGAGGACCCTGAAAAGATAGGACAGGGATAAGCATTGGCTACTTTGTGTTTGTGTGTGTGTGTGTGTGTGTGTGTGTGTGTGTGTGTGTGTGTGTGTGTGTGTGTGTGTGTGTGTGTGTGTGTGTGTGTGTGTGTGTGTGTGTGTGTGTGTGTGTGTGTGTGAGAAAGAGAGAGAGAGAGAGTTTAAATGGAGAGAAAAACATCCCTGCAATCTAATCACTGTAAAAACAAGCTTTACTCTATTTCCACATGGCATGTCATACACACACACAATACCTTATCTTTTGTTTACACAATGTAAATAACCATTTCAACAAGTCATTCAGTGTAGAAATGAGTCATAAAGATTGTATGAAATCAGATTACTGATTTATTATGTATGTATGTATGTACGTGTATATACATATATACACACACCATTCAGCCAAAACATTAAAACGGGTAAATGGGTTTAATGTTGTAGCTGTAGCATTAAATGTCTACAGGATGTCTCCATAAGTATTACATAATGCCTTAAAGACGTGAGCTCATTCATATGTGTCAGTCACTGGAGAACAGGCTTAAGTGCATTCAACAGCCTCATGCTGTAGCATGAACAGAGGCAGGGGAGAGTTCCTTCGCTCTTCTCTTCGATTCCTTCGCATGTAATACATACAATACTTGTGTTTCAGGAGGAGATAGAGGCTATTGCTGCTTTTAAACTATACCATACAAAGGCATTATGTATTAAAGCGTATATTTCAAAAATGAATTGAGCAGTTTTAACGTCATAGGTTTCACTTAACTTGTGGTGTTACATTTACACTAGATGGTTTTAGAATGATTATTTCATCTTTATATGAATTGTAAATTTGGCTGTAATAGTATTAAATGTAATAAATAATCACTTATTATTGTCATTTCAGTTACTTTTTTCAGGGTAAAATTTGACGATTATTCCTATTTATGGTTTGTAATGTATTGCCTAATTATTTGTAAATATATTCCATTTGATCATCTGCTTGCAAGCCATTGGAATCTGCATGGTAATAAACTGCCATCATCATCTTTAGAGAGCAAAAATGATAAAGACCATCAACTACTGGGAAATGCCAGAGCATTTGTCTTTGTGTGTGTATGTGTGTGTGTTGGAGTATGTTCCATTGTGATGAATCCCTCATTTGAGCAATCTCACACACACAGAGTAAGAAAATCCAGTCAAATATGTGTGAGTCAACATCTGTCCCTGAAGTCCAGCAGGTTTCCGTTCAGTAAACCAGAACATTGTGATCCCATGGACATGTTTCAAACTGAGGTTGCAGTCTCACCCAAAACCCTGTTCCTCAAGTGAAAGGGTCAAATTGAAGTAAAATTAACCCACTGGATGTTCAGCCAAGGAGTCCACATCCTAGGCCACACTCACCAATTCACCAGGATCTCCCCTGGGTCCTGGAGGGCCTGTTGGGCCAGCTGGGCCAGCAAGCCCCTGTGAAGGACATATTCACAGCAGTCAAACATACATTAAAGAGCTTTGGCATACTGTAATTTAGTTTTCAATTAAATGATTATCTTCTTCTTTGCTATATTCTAACCCTGCAAATTCTTGACATTAAGCCCTTTTTATTTACTCATCTAGTTTAGAATCTAAATCGTTTTACTTTTTTGTAATGATATACTTTCAGAGGCCACTTCATGTTGTGTCAGTAGAAGTATACAAGTATACGTTTTTGGGTGTAAAAACCATGTTTACTTTAATGTAAAAACCACAGTTGCAACCTGATGGCTAAGATCCAAAATTCTCAACATTTTGCACCACATCTGGACTGTTACATTATTTAACATCCTATCGCAAAATGGAGACAACAGTTAAAATTTCCATCTTCTCCTGGTTTCAGGCGGAGGATAGGCTTACCTCTGGCCCTGGTAGACCTGGGGGTCCTTCCACTAAAGTACCCTAGAAACAAGCACAGATAGAATGGAATGTACATTAGGAGAGTATCAACCTATTCTCATGCTCATAACTAAAGCTACGAGACTATTCATTAACTGCCTCTAGCAGCTCACCGGCTCAATAATAGCTGGCTCTCCCTTCTGGCCTTTCTCTGCTCTGAGGCTAGCCTGAGGTGGAGAAACAGATGAATAGATGTGGATTGTTAGAAAACAATTGACACAGGCAATTGAAGACGTGACCAGTTAGTTCGTGTGTGAGTTCCCTTTGAGATTTACCTCTCCATCCCACGTCTCCGCTCTATCCCGCTCTGCAAAGTCAAAACCATCCTCATATATTTCATACTCTTCATACTCTGACTCTGTGTCATTCTTGTAATCTTCATATTCAAGAACCTGTTAAGGAATGAAAACATCATTAGTGATGGGTATAGTGAATACTAAAATAACCTCTCAGTGTTTCTGTGCTGAGGTAAAGACATCTCTGGTATTTGCATTTAACCTACCTCAAACTCAGTAACATTTGGGCCCACTGTTACCGTGGAAACTGAGAGATCATCATAGAGGTCTCTGTCAAGGTCATCTCCATAGTCTTCCACCACTGGCTTCTTCTCTGGCTCTTTCACCTGCAAGCCAACACATGTGCTTAAATGAGTCCTAGCAAAGATGAACCACAGGACACCAGGTACTTCTCATTAGTGAACAGTGCCTCAAAGTAAAGGCACATTTTTTAATGTATGAATGTTAGCAAAACAGGTGGGTTTTATGGCAATGTGTTGATTATCCAGAATACAGGTTGATGGGTGTGCAGTTAATTACAATGCTGGAGTGTAATTAGCTGATGGACTACATCAGATTCATGTAACAGCGTGACAGACACGGCAACAGCTACAGAAACAGCATGAGCCTGAAAAATTAGTTTACTTGTCAAATTAGCAAATAATAAACATGGAGGAGAGATTCCTTGTTTGTGTGGAGCTGAAAATTGATAGGATTTCAAAAAAAAGTTTACAGTTGTGAGATATTCATGATAACATATGCAGTTTGATTTAAACAATTTAGATGGTGTCTGAGCAACACGTTCACTTTGAATGAACAATGAACCAAATATTCATTTTATAAGTCCGCGTTCAGGAAAATATATACTGTATGTACCATGCCTACCATGCCTTTTGAAAAACTAGTATGCATGTTCAAGTGCACATCCTACAAAAAACATGCACACACAGCCAGAAGGCATAAAGTGAGATCATCATATTTTCTCATTTAAGATGCATTCTCTGTTTTTTTTCTGGTAGGGATGTAGAGGAGGTGATGATTAAGATGGTACTGGTTAGTGGTAGTGGTGGAAAGCAACTGGAGAGGGAAGAGGTGCTCACTATTGTTAGGAGGTATTAGGGGAGTGTTCGGTTAGAAGTGCAAATGGCAGGAGGGGTGAAGTTGGAGGGCATCTACAGGTAAACTTGTCTACCTCCTCAGTAACCACTGATTCAGGCAATGCACTGGGTACCACAGAAGGGCTCTTGGTTGTTGAGTCAGGTTCGTGCGTGGGCATCTCCATGAGGTTCCTGTCGAAGACTTCAGTGGGAATGAGAGTTTCTTGGATGCTCTTAATTTCTGGCAACTCTGTAGGAAAAGGTTCTCGGGATAGGTACTCAGGCAGTGTAGTGGACACTCTGAGGAAGCCATCCTCAAGACCTTCCTCATGTTTTTTCTTTCTGGATCCCTTCTTGCCCTTGCCTTTACGTTTGCCTTTAGAGCCCTTGTCTCTCTTCTTTTTGTTCTTTTTGCCTCCCCTGTCCTTTTTGGAGACCTCCTTTGTTTCATCTTGCTGGTCACTTTGCATCAAGGCATCAGACCCAACTTGGGAGTTCTTTATCAAAAAGAGGAACGTAAGATGAGAGCACAGGTGGAGGATGGAGAAAAAACAAACACTGTTGTGAATGAAGGTACAATGAAAGAAAAAAACCTGCAACAGGAAAGTAAAGTGATGCATATAGGACCTGTGACACCTTTATAGAGTTAGACAACTTCTATTATTCCCACTGGTAAAAGCCTAAAGCAAACATGATATGAGAAGGAACAAATGTAGAATTGTTTCCTCTTTGTCAAAGCAAAAGACACATTTGTTTGTGTGGTCAGAGTCTATGATTCTATAGAGGTGCTCATTGCAAGCTCTTGCTCTTCAAGTGAGCAAATATGGGTTGTACCATCTTCCAGAGGGATGCCCATTACATGTCAGTCATATGAATGGCCTCTACCTGAAAATGACATTGAAGGCCCAGTCTCTTAAAAACACTGATGATGTGATTTAGATCAACTTGTAAACAAGGTCAGTGTGTAAGGGAAAATGATGAGAAGTAGGTCACTGGGGTGACAGATGCTGACAGGTTCTGGATTCAGAGCTCATTGCTCAGCTGTGGTTCTATAAAAGCCAGCTGGATGACTATCGTAATGACCTCACACTACCAATAATGGACCGTGCTGGGAGCATTTCCAAGAGTCTCATGCAGACACATATGCACTCACACAAGTGTGTACCCATAAAAGTGTTTGTACGAAGCATACACTTAAAAAATAGACCCATAAATAAGACATTTAAATGTTCAGTTAAAAAGTATGTATTCCTTGAAGCCCAGCCACACACACACGCTCACATCTGTCTGCTTCTCTTCTTCTGACTGCCTCATCCTCCTTATCTCTATTTTTCACACACCAGAAAAGAAATATACAGTAATTTATATCCATGATTGATTCATTTTTATACACGCCTTGAGGAGGAGAAAAGCTATTATATCATGTTTGAGTTATAGGCTCTTGGCTCTGTGTGTGTGTGTGTGTGTGTGTGTGTGTGTGTGTGTGTGTGTGTGTGTGTGTGTGTGTGTGTGTGTGTGTCTGTCTGTCTGTCTGTCTGTCTGTCTGTCTGTCTGTCTGTGTGTGTGTGTGTGTGTGTGTGTGTGTGTGTGTGTGTGTGTGTGTGTGTGTGTGTGTGTCCCTTTTCAAAGGAAGACCTGAGCGTATGATGCTCCACTGCTGACCGCATTTGAAAGTAGACACTCGTACTTTGACTGATCTTTTTGCAAACACTCAGTACATTTGCACTATACTCAGACCTCTTCTTGGCTGGGGCTGATGTCTGCTTGTAAATTATATGAACAAGAGTCTCTGGGACACATAGATCTATTGATAGGTATGCTTGTGATCCTTTTACTGGTTGGCTGTCAAGTAAGGGCTTCTGCAAGCCCACTTTAGCAGCCAAAGGGACCTGACATGAGTATAAGAGGTAGAATTTTATCTTATTGAACAATTAAACATAAATAAAAATTATTTCCAGGCCTTTGAGTTTAAATAACAAAATCCAAGTCTGTGTCTGCAGTAAATTGAGGTGACCTAAGGCTATGCATCACATCAACTGTCAAAGAACAGCATCAAGATTTCCATTATTTTTTCCAGTGGGCAATGCCTCCTGTTGGTGGCAGCACTAACCTCCTGCAGGTCCAGGGTTGGGCTGTTGTAGAGCAAAGCAGTGTCACAGTCCGGTATATAGTTGACACAGTAGTTGGCAGCAGCCTGGGCGTCCTCCACAATCAGCAGTTGCTGAATATCTCCCTAAAATAAACGAGACAAAGCAGACAGAAAGGTAGAGAAGTGTCATGCTATAAAGCCAGAAGTAGAGGAAAAACAGAATAACCCCAATGGAGCAGTGACACATTCATTAGCTGCTACTGCATAGTGAAGAGACAAGAGGACTGACCCTGTAACAATAAACTACAACACCACAGACACTATGAGAACAACAAAACTGGCTGCATACCTAGATGTAAAGAAAAGTGTAACACAGCGGCATCATCAAACTGCCACTGTTGGTACAATTGCTACTGACTATTGCTTCTCTGTGTTTCATAACTCCAGGAGGGCCCTGACTGTGCACACAAAACAGTCAAATAGCGCTCTCTCACCCCCCTGTCAGGACCTTTCACTTCCCATGCTGCCCTGGAGGTGTGGCCAGTGTGTATATACAAACATGCACAGAGACAGCGCTGCTGGACCCTGCAGCGCCGAGCCCAGAGCCTCTGTTGGCTTTAGTGGCCTCACATCGTCAATCGATTCATTGTCAGTTGATGTTTTAAGGCACAAAATTGTCAATTAACAAGTATATATATGAATATATAAAGATATATATAGATATATATATATACAAAAAATTAAATGATATTGAAAATATCTGTGAGCAGCAGTGCTAATTCTCTCTGAGACACAAGTCAGAAAGTAATTCAATTCAATTTACCAGGAACCAAAATGCAGGGCGCCCCATGGCACAATGTTTGACAAGGTTTAGATTACATTAGTAATATGAATCTATGTAACTGACAGGCCACTGCAAACATATTACTGGGTGAAATGTTATCCAGGGACAGCTGGGCAGCCATTTGTGATGAATTAAATCAGATTAACTGCTTGATGTTGTGGTAATTATAGTTCCATTGTAATCTCTTTAATTAGGCTTTAGCGGCCAGAGGTGAAATAAATCAAAACATATCGCTTCTCCGTTTCCCGCCACCAGATATACTGTATATTGTCTAATACAGCTCAAATCATGCCTTGTAAGCAATGCGTGCCCACGCAAAGTCTGGATCACCGTACACAATACTGTAAACCTAGGAATGACTGCTGAAACACTCATTTATGCTTTAATACGTCCGACATGAAAGGAGTTGTTATCCACTTATCCTTTTTTCTTCCTGTTCTGGCAAAAAGCCAGTGTCAAGCAAAGGAAATTATTGCACTCCAAGGTGAGAGAGAGCGAGTGAGAGAGAAATGCAACAGGGAGTTAATCCAATCTAATCCAATCTCAATTTGACATCAAAGGCAACACTTTCACAGAGAAGTTTTCCTGTTTTTCTTGCCTAGCAGGGGCTCTCTGCTGAGTAAAGTGTTGCCCAAAACCATGTGTGCTCTGCCACTCTCCATTTAGGATGGGGCAAGGACATCTGAAGAGGACGGGAGGACGTGCTGAAAAGGAAAGCACCTCAGCTGAATCCACAAATTTCTGAGGGCTCACAAACATCCTGCATGAGGTCACACATGGCTCTACTGGCAAAGGTTCACTAGCGTTTCAGAGTGACCTCCTTGCTTTTCCCTGCCGTCTGCGATAAGGTGTTTGGTGCCAGCTAACCAACACTCATACCGCTTTACCAAATCACCAGCAACTAGACCTTATATGAGGAACTGCCCACTCATTTGCAGTGCCTTAATCAGATCCTGATTAAGGCACAAGATATCTTGCGGTCTCGTGTGAGTCACAAACTCATGTGGGTTAGGGAGTAACCGGACGTTTACAACAAACAAGCTCACTGTAATGGAACAGCCTGTGGATACTCGTCACTTGCTTAGTGCAACAGATGCTCACAAATAAGCAAAAACATATGACCACCATCAGACATAAGTCATTACCAGGGCTAAAATATGACTGAAACAGACATTGACTGATGTGATGTGCTTCTCCGATTTGTGTGATAAATCGATGGGGTTGCTAAACATTGAAATAAAGCTGCCCTTTAGTGATATGCTTGACAAGTCATGGTTTCAACATGCCTATAACAGTGAGCCAAAAACATTTCTTATTTCCAGTACTAATCGAGACGAGAAGGATCTGAATTTCCTAACAAATAAACGCTGGGCTGGATCTTATCTAAGCAGTCAGTGTGTTTTAGGCACATACACAGGGCACGCAGCAGCCAAGTAGGAGCTCAACCAGACTTGTGGACAGTTTGATGTTTGCTTCACTGCAAATGCAAGCAGACTGTAGAGTTTGGACACCAAACTTCTGTATTCATTTATAGGCAATCTGGAAGCAATAGAGACATTAGTGGCTGACCACGGTCCCCATGCTCCCACACTGAGCTCCCACGCTGGGACAACTGGGCCGGAACACTGGCCTCCACCCCAGAACCAGGGCCTGGGAATAGAGGCCCAGAGGTCAGGCTGCTTAATCTGTCCTCCCCTGTTTCCAGCTTTACTCGAGGTATACAACACTGATTCTTAAATATACACAGCCAGACATACATTCTTATGGCTATGGATACATAAATGTACACAATGAAATTCATATTTTACCATCGCATGTATCAATGAAAAATCTAAAACAGAAAAAAAATCATTTGACTCCTTCCATTTTTTGTTAAATGTGAGGTTCACCAAAACAATATATTAAGACTCAATTCTAGATTAAATTAAATTCAAACTAAACTAAAAACATTACCGCGATGACGATAAAGTGCATGGACGTGACTAAAGGATGGATCTCATCAACAGATAGTCTGAAGGGTTTTAGTCATCACAACTATTACTCATATCATTATCACAACTCTTCACATAGGATGATATACTGTATATGGGTATGGGAGTGTTTTTGGAGTATGGACAAAGATTAAATGGTCTCCACTGCTTCTGAAAAGGGGAATTTATAGAGCCCACAAGGAGACACATTTCTTAACTGGAGTGGGATATAGAGTAATTTGAAAACTGTAAAGCCCGTCACTGCCTGAGAGGGGATCATAAAGCAACATGGCTGGGGCAACTGAGGTTAGGTTAGGACATAGGGTAAATAAAATTAATGTGTGGACAAGGTTAGGGGGGTGGTTACTGAGTACACAAACCTAAAAGTAGTAGGTGTTCACCTGTCAGGGCCAAGGACATCTGGTTTTCTCCTGGTGAAAGTGAAGGAGGCTGTGGTTTCTGTCTATTAGACCAATAAGGAGTAATAACAACCCTCCCTCTGTGCTTTCTCAAAGTTTAACTACATTATGTTCCCTTTTGCAGACTGTGGCATATTTCTGGGACACTGAGGGGAAGGAGGGTTGGGAAGATTATATTATATATATAATACCGTATATCTCTCTATATATTTCCTTTTCTTTCTCGCTCCATTGGTAAGCAGACAAAGAGCCCTGAGGACGTAGCAGGGGAAGGGGCTTGAGCTGATCTTTATTTCATGCTCTGGGTGAGAGATTTAGAGTGGGGCCTCACTGAGAATGACAATGGAGCAGGGGTTGCATATTGTCACTGGAAGCACAGAGAATGACTTACGACAATAAAGGTTACTGAACTGCGAAAAGAAGCTTCTTGTGCTTCCATTTTTTGTACTGCATATTGATACATGTGTGGACACATAGTCTAATGTGTTAAACTGTTGAAGTGCACTTCAACAGGATCAAATGATCAAATTTCCCAGGTGAATGCAATTTGGAAAGACAAACGCAAGAACTTTTTCTGTGATACATGTCCTTGGCTACTCACTGATAAAAAAAAAAAAAAGCCCAACATGCGCAGCCACAAGAAGCAAGTATATCTCCTGCAGGACGATAAGTCCTGATCATCAGAAGACATGATCAAACAGTCAAACATGCTTCTTAACGCCCAAATGCCCAGATGGCCCATTCAGGCTCACGTCAATGCATATATAGCCAACAGATCTAACTGACAAATCATAAAGCAAAGAAAGGTTTCATTTCTTGGCTTTGCAATGGAAGTGACGAGGCTGGGCATGTCTGAACAACATGCCTCCCTCCAAAACAACTCCTTTTCCTCGGCACTGCTTTGTTCCTGCGGAACTTGATTGACAGGACACCCCTGTCACCCCATAGCCTCCTGAACTGTGATTTTCCCTTTAAATCTTTTCCTAAGCAGCTTTAAAAGTGTGTGTGTGTGTGTGTGTGTGTGTGTGTGTGTGTGTGTGTGTGTGTGTGTGTGTGTGTGTGTGTGTGTGTGTGTGTGTGTGTGTGTGTGTGTGTGTGTGTGTGTGTGTGTGTGTGTATTCCACAGTAGCAAATAAAATTTATATTCTGTTTATCCCACAATTTCACCGACACAACTGCATACTGTATAATGCTCCATAGATCATATACAGTATGATGTATGGTAATGCATTCAAGTTATAAAGGGAACTATTCAAATCCAATATCTTATTTTTGTGCGTTTTTATGCACATTTCTCCAAAATCAGGCCTGACATATTTGGTGTGTTTTAGATCTTGACAAGAATTTTAAACAAAAAAGGTATGAACAGTGCTTGGCCATTGGTGCAGTATGGAGAGGTCGTCTAATCTGATCGACAAACTATCCAATTACTTATGACTTTACTCAGCCGGCTATACAAATGTTAAAGTTAGCAGCAGTACAGATAAAATACACCCAGTCTGGTTAAATGTAAAGAAGTGTGATAGCCTATAGAGGCTGACAAATAAAGTAAAAAAGAGGAAAAGTCGCACAAATGAAAACTAGGTCAGCAAGACGTCCCCCTACAGCGCCTTGTCAGATGATTCTGCTAATATGCATTGTATAATACACCAGTGAAAGCCTCCCATGGTTTCACATGAATACTTAATAACACAACGTTCACATCATACTGAATCTCCGTCTTTATGTCTACCTCAACACAGAAATGCAAGAAACACACACTTGCTGGCAATCACCTACATTCTGTGGCCACAGATCATGAAACATTCAAATTAACTGTTATTCTTAGTAACAGCCCAACTGGACCCTGCTAAAAATTTGACTAACTACAATGAAAAACAGGTAACTGAATTGGATAAGAGTGTGATACCCAAACGAAGCACTGGATTATCTGTTCTCAGAGGCTCCTACACTTTGATAAAGTCCTACCTCGAATACTTCTTCATCCAGCAGCCGTGTCCCAAACACAGTGACACCCTCTGTGCTGACCACAGCACTGTCCCCGCGCGGCAGATCCAAGGTCTCAACCCTCTGACAGTCCAAGTAGAGGGTCACAGACTTCTCGTGCACACTGTAGGCTATCCTGTGCCACCTGAAAGAACAAAGACGGAGTCAACATTTGCATACAATTAACGAAACATAGTAGTGGAAATATTTTGTGTCTGAAGGTAAGTCTGTTGCCCAGCAGAATCAGCAATGTAAAGAGTTTTTTCATGCCTCTCGCTAGTCCAGCAAACCAGTCTTTGAGCCCAAGACTGTGAAGGATTGATTTCCTTAACTACTTTGATCAGATGAAATCCTTGCAGAAAGTGCTCCACAACCATCTTATTTCCTTTAAGGTTGCTCAAGTTCATCCCATGGATTCAGGTGTATGAAGCAGACTGCAGAAATGTGAGGCCTGCCTCAGATTTCAAGGCTTGGGGAAGTTTCACACGCACAGTTAAGATAAATTATTGATCTATTGAAAACACACATCAGATACAGTGTGCTGTAAAATCAACAGAAAGGCAAAGTTATAGGCCCTCAAACTACCCACTTTCCATCGGCCAGGTTGATCCTCTTGAAGATGGGGTACATGTCTGGTGTGGGCTGCCCATGTTGGTCCTCATAAAGGAAGACAGGTGAACGGCCCACCTCGATCCCCAGCTGCTGCACCCCCTGGTCATCATACACTGAAAGCAGGAAGAACTGGGAGCCCTTCTTAGCTCGCACAGTAGCCATCAAGGAGAAGGTCTCAGGAAATTTGGAATCTGGAAGGGGAGAGGAAAAGAGAGGAGAGGAGAGGAGAGGAGAGGAGGAGAGGAGAGGAGAGGTGTTGTTAAGTCATACAAGAGAGAACACAGCAGGGAGCAGACATTTTTATCACATGCCTGCTGCCAGTGAGACCTGAGTAAAGATAATAATGGTGAAGAATATTGCCCATGAAAGCAGCAAGCACCCACAAGGAGGAGTAAATGGAGTTCAAAGTCAGATTTCCAAAGGTTTTACTGAGAGAAGAATCCCTCACTAAAGTGACACATTTGAATGCTTTTTGCCTTTTTTGGAAATTCTTGTTGACTGATTGGACTGCAAGCTATGCTGTATATATATGATCTAGTAGGAAAAAAAGTCCACTACCAGGGAAGAGCTGTTTGGTGGGAGCACTGAGCTGGATCTTTTTGTCTATCTTGTAGGCCAGGTCCGTCGCATCCATGCCCCTCCTGCTGGTGCAGAGACCAGCCTCCAAGGACACACCCTCCATGTTCTCTGATAACTCCAGCACTCGCAGAACATCAATGGGATCCACTGGGAATGGAAACAAGAGAGAAAATCAACCATCTGCACATAGTTATAAAGTACTTAGAAAAAATGTGGGGTTTTTTGTTAATGTAATGTTCATAGACAGTTGCCAATTCTGTCTCTTTAAACAAGATGCACTGCTGTCTGTATTTTCCTCTTTCTAGCAGAAACAGATAGGCTGGAGCTTGTGGCAGATGGCTGCAGCATGCCTTTAGTCATATCAGACTCACAGTTAAATTCTGCCAGTGTGACAGCACTTTGTTGTCTGGCTCAGTTAAGTGCTGGTTGTTACCGAGCTGAAAAGCAGGGTTTAGTGTGGCTGAAAGCTGGTCTTAAAGTGGGGACGCTTCCTGCTTCTTAGGAGTCAGAAGAGACAAGCTCCTCTGAGATGTGGCTGCAGGTGGCCAGGCTTCTGTGGGTGTTATTATAGGATAGGGGTGGTACACAGCCTAACCCATAATCCTACTGGAGCACACCTGACAGCTGACACCTGCACAACACTCTGCCTGCACCAGGGAGCAATACTATGCATCGCATTTATCACAATTTAAACACTTCACTGGCATAAATAAGCACGTTAGTGATTCATCAATTCTCATTGCTAAAACATCTCCCCTAATAAGTCAGCCAGTTTTGTATTTTTTTCAAAAATTATTTTTCTGCTAATGGGGTAAGATCATTGTATTTGTTCCGCATGCAATTTCCTTTCTTTCAGGAATTTTCTAAAAGTGCATGTAAATATCTCGAAACAAGACAGAATAAGGCAAATTGCTGCATAACAATCAAGATAATTGATATTATTGTCATTTAAACTCTGTCATTTAAAACAAGTAGATTTTTATTATAAACAGGAAAACCGATCTCATTAGTTGTTACGGTAGAGAGATTTTTTTTTTGTTGTGCACATGTACAGTATCAAATTATGCTTATTTGCAATGAGCACAGCAACTGTGTGACAAAGGTGTAATGTTTCTCCCAGGGGTGGGTCTCTCTCATTACACTGAGCTTGTACTTTATTTGCAGTCTGCTGCTCACGTTATTAGATGTTCTGTTGATAGAGTGCTGCCATGAGCATTAGCCAGGATCAGAGCTTTGTGCGTAGCCAGTCTCCCACCAGCTGAGAGAGAGCCTGTTTCGGGCAACTCAGCACTTAGCATTCCAGGCATCTGAAATGAGGATCCTAAAACCAAATTGCCTCCTGTAGCTCTCGCCGCTAATACAGAGTTCGCCCTTTTATTCTCCTTGTTAATTAAACATGTGGAGAGAGTTTACCGTTGCCCAGACATTGCTCGCAGAAAAACACCATGTTACATTTTATGGCATTATTTATTTGCATAGCAGAGGCAGTTTATTCCAAGCAGCTTTGAGAGCTCGCCCTCTCAGTCCCCTAGCATGGCAATGGGGCTGTAAATAAGTTAAGCTGTGAATTACAGCCAGGCTCCAACAATGGAAAACATTAGGCACAGATCTAAAGGTATTTAAGACCTCAGGGCTTAAATTTTGAATTTATACTGAGTTATAAACACACCATGTGAATTAAATAATTAAAGAAGTTGCTGGCTAACAACAAAAACCTCAGGCTGTATATGTACAAGTGGCATGAATAAATGTTCACCCACACACAATCATTTAGGATCATTTTCAAATCTGCTCTAGCCATCATGACAGCTAACCAAGAACTAAATGTCAAGGAATGAGGTATCTATTGACTTTTAAAGGTCACAGCCCAGTCACCCACACTTAGATCAAGAATCAGGACTCCAACATTGTTTTCGATTGCACACTTTCTGGCACTATGACAACACAGTTTGTAAGTATTTTGTATCTGCAAGAAAGTCTAGTGGTGTTAGTCTTTTTTAAGAAAGTTTCAAAAGTGTTTTATTAGATCAAGTCTTTTTGCCTCTTGGTCTTATACAGTTAATGAAGTAAAATAATTTGGCCAATAATATTAATGGGTTGCAACAAACGTACATTCATGACATTTAATAAAGTAAGCATTTACTAAAGTAAGCAAGTCATGAAAAGGGCTACCTGCATTGTTGAATGCCCTGATCAGGTTGCCACGACATGGCACGCCAGTCTCTTTATTATATACAGTAATTCTTCATTAAATTCGTAAGTACCCGCATGTCTTTCAAAGCACTTTATTCTTTCCGACAGTCTCCTTTGCACTTTAGATCATGTCTGGGTCCGGATCCTTAATGTTGGTATTTAATTGAATTGGTAGGAGTGTCTCTGTCTTTGTCTGATCCCAAATGATCTCTTTTTAGCTCTGTTGTGGCCTTGTTTGATTCTTAACTGCAATCAGTCAAACCCAATTTCCCCTGGGTTAGCAAAGTTGAAAGTTTGTATTTTAGTCAAAGAATTAGAATCAGAATCCACTAAACTCTCCCTTTCTCTCTGTCCATCTATCTATCTACCTTGTTCTTTCTGTCTCTCTCTCTCATACATACTCATGCACAGAGAGGAAGGGAGGTCATAAGGCAGTTATGTTTGGAATAGTCTGTAAATTTTTCTAAATTGAAGCAACAGGATTCTTGGGTTTCTGTCAATTCATCCAGAACAGAACCTGACAATATTGCCCTAAACTAACACAATTAACTTTTCAACAGAAGTGTTTAATTACAAGCAATACAAAGATTATATATCAATGCACCCCATGAACTACATAAAGTAAATTTCTGCCTAAACCACTATGAGTTTTAAAAATAACTGTTGCCCAATTCTAAACATCAGCTATGGGCTGTGACAGGAGACTGTTGACCTCTTTCACTCAAGACAACAGAAATAAGTCAAAATGTGCAACAATGACACAGCAAGAAATCTGAGACAAGCAGCAGAAATTCCTCCAAAAAAAAGAAACTGCTTTCACAACCATCTTTCAGTTAAATGTACAGGGAATAATAGGCATCCAACACCCAAGTGTGCAAAAAAAACTGTTGAGGGATGGGTTTGGCAAGCTGATGATGATGAAATGTGGGAAAAAAACTATGTTGGACTTACGAAGACGAAACCCTGATAGCTGCTGGAACAACATCAAAAACTGTTTGGATACAATGACCAATGACCCTTATAAAATACAAACAAGTCTTTGTGGAAAAAACCCCTCAGTACCACCACCCCTGACTCTGGCATCAAGAAGAAAACCCCAGGATAGCGGCAGGCTGCCATATGAAGTATGGATCCATGCAGCATTCAATGAAAAAAAGTTATTTATTCCCTGCTTTGGATCCATTCATGTCACCGTGAGCTGAGCCAGTTCTTGCAGTCTCTTTACCTATCCTGTAGCACTGACTGTCTGTGCAGGCTTTGCCTGCATTTCATTACGCTTTGTGGTAATCGTGTCCTTACCTCACCTGTCAAAGTATGTAACTTCTTAAGAAACTTAGGAAGAGTGGATGAGTATGGGTACTGATAAAAAGCACTTGCAGCCTAGCGATTACACTGCTGGCCTGTGCAGCATGCTGTCCCTGCCCTTCTAAGAAATGGCTGAACATGTTTGAAATAGCATCGTTGAATCTCTAAGGACTTATTAGTCAGAGCATTTTCCAATCACACCATAAGGTGAGAGTACATGGGAAAGAGCTGAAACATCCAGCCGTTTCAGAGACATCTGGCAATTCTGGAAGAACAGTTGTAGCTAATCCACTGTGTACAGGATGTGATTGCTGTGTAAGTACATAATAATGCACATAAACACATACAAATTCTCCATATAAGACTTTTCTCAAGTTGTCTTTTTCTTGTTCTTGTTCTTGTTCTTCTCTATGAGACAACTATGTCTGCCCAGAAACAGTGGTGTCCAGGGTTTTCCTGACAGAAAAGAGCTGAGCACTCCACCTCACAGATCATGCTCTACCCCTGGAAATGCCACCGAAACAGTCTATATCTGTGTACATTCTCTGGCTGTGTGACACTTGACACAATCTTTCCATGCCCTGTAGTAATACAGCCCAGCACGTCTTCAGTCGACAGTTGAAGACATTGTTGATGACTCACACCACCTACACTCCCAGCTCAGCCTGCAAATACTAATCGCACACACACAATACTACACTGTCACAAACTATTGCGCCTGGGAACTGGGGAATTTTAACAAAAAAAGAAGCCAAAATGAATCTGGGCAATGAGAATTTCCCATGGTATCTTATGAACCCCCTGAGATGAATGGAAGAAGGGGACTGATAAGAAAAGTGCTGGATATGAGTATATCCAGCAGAAACATATAGACAGTATCTTATTCTTTTCTTCTATGGTTCTCTTCTTTCTTTTAAAATCTTTGTTTACTGAAATTCCACCGTCCATAAAAACTATGGTTGAGATGGCATTTCTTCAGAAAAGATTTTGAATGTGACAAGCTGTAAAATAGATCGAGATCAAGAATGAAAAATTGAGGACAGATGCAGTAGAAGTGATCGAATGAATCCGGGCACAGTTTCTCCCGGGCTACATGAAGAACAGCCTTAATCTAATTAGCAGTGGGTGTGACCTTTTGTCTGGGTCACTACTGTGTGTGGACAAGAACACTGAGGCGAGAAGAGATAATACACACTCTGAATGGATGAAAGTTTAAACACATGAACAGCCAAACATGACTGAAATACTGACTGTACACAGAGTATAATGCCCACCGAGGGTGGAAAAACAGCACTTTGGACCTCTGCCCTTGTCATAGTTTCTCTCCGTATCACTGTGTTATTTCATCTGTCAGACATTTTGCTCTTTTACTTGTAAGCAGAGGTTATTAAAACACAGTGGGGCATATTGGAAATATCTCTGGCAAAGGTAAATAAATCTGTTGTAACATTGAGGCAGATGCATTCTTTGGGCTGGAAGTATGCAAACTGAGAGGCATCGCTATTTATCGCCCTGGATGTACTTTGTGGTTGGATCTGCTCTCAGTTATCACTGACAGTTTAGGAGCAAGTCAAGTCAGAGGATGTGCACATGACTACTGGGGAATGTTTTTTTCATATATTCTGAGGGGTTATGGGTCAAGAAGTCATGAATATTACTAGGAGACAGGGAAAGCAATGATGGAAGCAACCAATACTGCTTAATATTAAGCCTCTGATCCATTTTAAGCATGTAGCCTGCAATACCTAATTATTTGTAATGCCACATTATTAATATTTGTATGATTATTCTCTGTGACCTGTGTAGGCATGAGACATCCTAAGACATGCAAACACGGAGGATAAGGAAGATGTCGGAAATTCTGTGGCAACTCTTTAATGAAAAAAGGGCAGTAGAGTTTTAAATCTGAGCTGCACAGGCACCGAGAGATTGGAGAAAGGATTTGACTTGACCAGCAACAGGAAATGTCCTAGATCCACATGCAAACAACACGGCAGAGACCATCCTGTGAGAAAAACTATTTATTGCAGCGTTGTCATTAACTTACTATAGATCTGAACAAGAAACATGGTCAACTTTGAAGAACAAACCACAGGGGCACGTATATGGGTCACTTTTTTACTCAAACATATCCCTTTGCTCATTTCGTACAACATGAGGGAAACACACAGAATAAATATTAAATTATTAAAAATAATTAAAAATAATTAAATAATTTTTTTTAAATAATTAAAAATAATAATATTCAAGGTTATAGGTGAATGACAATTATCAAATGATTTAGCTTGTTCAGAGTGTGTCGCTGAATAGGGATCAGTGGCTGTGTCCTGTTGCTTAGGTTAACGCTCACTGTCAGTTACACATGGTGTTGGAGCTGAAGGATTCTGGTGGAATCTGGTTACACATTTCATTCCAGTTCACATCAGCACCGCATTCTTCAATCTCCACAGTTTGTTCTGCTCATGTTTGTTCACAGCAGGTTGGACCGGCAAGCCAAAAGCTGCTTGGCCCATAGAGAAAACACCTGCCCCTCAAGGCCTCTAACTGGGCAGGCACTCCACGCAAACACACATTTGTACTTCTATACTTGTGAGGACGTTCTACAGTGAATCTATTCCCTAACCACAATCTCCACTGCATGCCAAACATTGGCCCTTAAACTAGCCTGACCCAATTTTTTAATTACTAAACTTCCTTTAAGAGGTGGAGGAGGGTATAAAATTTCCTGATGTAGGGGGATCTTTTCTCATCTCTTTACCCTTCTGAGGATATCAGGTCCTCATAAATATGTAGCAAACAGGCACAACAAATACAAACACAAGTGCACGAACAAAATTTCTTACGCACATGTGCATATATAGTATTTACATCTCAGGCACAGAGAATTACCCAGATACAAACATGCAAGCAGACACATGACCGAGCCTTTCATGTTTCAACCCCAAGGCATCATTTAGTCTCTCAGACATCATAACATTGAGGCAGTTATTATAGAATGTAACACCGGAGCTGCCAAAATCATAGCATAACGCTACATGTTACACACACATACATACACCATGCGTAATAATGGTACAGTGTATACACATGCTTTTCTCGAAGTTCTGTTCCTCTGCGCTTCTGAGGGACACCTTAAAGATGTTCTCAACAATTTGTGGGCCTCTGTGGAACGTCGAGACAAAGATCATACCCCACTATGGCAGCAGGTAAGTCTCTATGCTAAATGACCCTTGGCAGGTTCAGAGAAGTTGAAACACGAGCAGGGTCACGGTGTCACTGAGGGCAGCACATTGTTTTCGAGAGCATACAGATGGTGTTGGTAGAGAAGCCTACTACTGTAACCTCTACTGAGATGTGCATAAGATAGATGAGTATGATAAAAAAAAAAAAACTTTTCTGAGGCTCATAAACGGGGATTAAAGAGGCAGATGACTTGAAGGGGGGCACTGCAAAGAAGTTACCTTGCCTGATGTCGGCTCATTGCAAGTCTACAGGAAGCATCTCCAACTACTCCCACAGAAAAGTGCTGGAAGCATCCAGTGATCAGAGGCACAGAGCCACAGAAGCCCGATGGGAAGGGAGTCACTGAGTTTCTGCATGCCAGATGTGTGTTGAATACTATAGATTGCAGTTACAGCTCCATGAACTGTATCATTTACACATGTAATGTATAATAAACATAATTTCTACACTCTAAAAGACTTGGGGGAATTTCAAACAGTTTTCCTTATCAAAAAGTCTGAGAAGCAATTTTATGTGACACTTGCAGTATAAGCAACTAGGGACAGACATCAGCATCTCTGATACTTCTGATGTTTAATGTTTCCATTAGAGAAACACAAACTTACATAACAGAAGAAGAGACTAGAGCTGTAGCAAAAAATCCTCTTTTTCTATTCTCTATCTTGCTAATTTCAGCTGCCTTTTTCATTTGTTTTCATTTGCCACTAATTTGTTGCTGGATCAAAGGCGAACAAGGCTTGTTACTCCTTTGGGAGTCTGGTGCAGGATTGGCAGGGAAGTTGGATCAAACGGGACGCGGTGAGGGGGCTATATGCACGATTTCTCCTCTGTCATAGAACCAGTGAAGGATTAAGGCATAAGCAGGAGAAGGGAGATGATGTAAATGAAGAAATAAGGCATATAAAATAAAAACAAACTCTCCCTATTCCCACACGTTGAATGAAACAGAAAGAACAAAAGGAGGAAAAGAAAACTAAACAGAAAATGTGGCGGCTAAAGAACAGAGGATTCTAACTAAAACTAACTGTGGACGTGTGTAAGAATGTCTCACTTCTTGTCAGCAAACATGACTACAAAGTACTCTCTCATCTCTCAAACACACAGGGGAGGCATATGGCAAAACACTCTTCCACTGTAATACACACACACACATGTACACAAACACTCATAGACTCAGAGGGACAAATGCATTATCAGCCACATGCACATATCTAAGACCACCATATCAGCACCACCATATGTCCCATGCAATTTTAAATCATCTCAGCCTCTCACTTCACAGGCCCTCATTAGAGAGCAGTGGACACCACAGCCACTGTGTCACTTGGATGTGGTTAAGTCGTTTGGCTCACTTCCACCGGCCATTGCTTCATATCAGCCAATGAATCCCAACCACTCTTGCCAGCAATAAAGTGGGTGCATGCGGAAAGCCCCGGGTGAAAATGAGAAATCTTTAAGCACTTCTGGTGCCCACAGGGTTAACTCCTGCTATTAAGGCATGGCGGTCCATCGGGGAGTCTCTAAACCGCAGCACCTGCAAGGAAATAGTCTGCTAACAGTTGAAGATACTCGGGACACGACCGCAGGGCATGGAGCCCGGCTCGGGTCACAGATAGCAGTGGGCCAAATGACATACAGTATATATGCACAGCCTGGTTGTTACTGGCTGTCTTGGGAACAAGGGAGTCTTAGACACAGCTGAGACCGGGCTGTCTTCTTGCAGGGGGATAATTGAGTAATGAGTCACTGCTGTCCCAAAAGACGTAGTATCTTTGGGTCACTTAACTTACAACAGTCTAAAATATGATTTGTGGTGGTAGCCTGCAATAAAGCATGTAAAATACTTAAGTGCACCAGAATAATCAAAACTTAAAGCAGTAGGAGAGTTAGTACTAAGCCCCTTCACTTAAGACCTATGTAAGCAGAGGGCACATTAAACAGATCTATGACAGGAATTTTAATCTACTCGGTGTTCAGCCATTCGCCTGCTTCTCGAGCCAACGTTAAACCTCTTCGCAGTAAACCGGCGCTGGTCACAAGCAAACTCAAACATGACATCATACGTCTCCTGGGGTCGCTGCGAGTCTCGCGGCGCACCTGACGCAGGGAATTCGCACGGGAGCTCGAACCTTGGACATTCGCTCGGTTTAATATGCAGGCTGCGGCGGGAAAAAGCGGGGCGCAATCAAAACGCGCCCCTTGCGCACTGACGCGGATGATTCATATGAACGAATACTCGGGAATGGCCGATACATAGTTGCGAATCATAATTGCAGGGTTCTGAGACGTTCCGGCGGCTGCTAGAAGTCGCTCGAGCCGGCTCACAGCTGCAATCCGAGCCCGGAGCGACTCTTCGGGGCAAGTGGCGGCATCACCAAAACATTCCCACAGATTCAAAGCGCAGATAGAAGCCTCTCGCAAACCGGGATCCAAAGTGAACCATAAAAGGAAGAGAGTAAAGGTGGTGCTTTTGCTCTACCAACTCGCTGGGGGGCAAGTGATGAATGAGGGCGTCTGAAAAAAAAAAGTAACGGAAACCTCGATAAAGGGGAAGTGCACCTTTTTACAGAACGCACTGGTGGGACTCCTATGGATAATTTTACTTATTCCACCATCTATGGTACGTGGATATCTTAGTTGTTTCACCGCAGCCGTTGAACCAGATACTTTACCGGCTTGTGTCGTCGTCACGTGAAGCAGGATCAAAAGAAACAGCGGTATTCTCCTGCGCGACCTGGTCCCCATTAAATGGTCCATCTTTCCAAGCGGAGACCCCCCCGCCCCTCTGCCTCCGCAAACAGAAGGTTATACTGCACAGGTTAGATTTGCAGGAACCGAGCAGCCATGCGCTGAGAGAGGAAGAGAAGCCGGTCTGTAGTTCCACTTTGTTGAAGTTTTGTTGTGATGGCTCCTCTCAGTTTCGCTCTGTCCCTCTCATTCAATTTCTCCCTCTCCCCATCACCCCCTCCCTCTGTTCTCCTCCTCCTCCGCCTCTTCCCTCCCATAGGACGGTGTTCTGGGACGCATGGATGAGCGGTACGCCCGCAGAAGACTCACGCCATAAATCACCTTTATTACTCGCGATAATTTGTTAGGTCTCGCTTTTTAGAAGTGGTCATTACCCGCAGAAGTGATGTAGAGCACGGCACTCGTACCTGGTAACCTGTCAGTTTCCCGATTCCTGCAGGTTTAGTCAGCGTTGGCAACTTTATTATCCGCAGAGGAGACGGTAACAAGATGTGCGGCATCTGTAGGATGTAGGATTAAACTGGATCGGAAGGTGTCTCGGTGATTGAATACAGTGACAGGACGATGCAACCATTTCAGATATTTCTGTATTTAATTCTTAGTATTTGGCCTATAGATCACATGTTAACTTTCACCTGACAGTGAAGATCAGAGGTTTGACCAAATCATTTTGAAGCTGGACGTTGTATCCGAGCTCTGAACTTCACAGCAATAGGTAAATAAACCTCAACATTAAAGCAAGTTTTCAAGCAGTTAGGCTTTTGCAGACCAGGGCAGGTTATCTCCACCATCAGTTTAATCTCATTCCAGCACCGCAGCAGCGTTTCAGTAGGTAGTACTTCTCGAGCCTGCAGCATGATCCCTGAGAGCTGGAGCTTGAGCTTGATGCTGGAGGCTGAATCCTCTCAGGTTAGAGGTCACCGACTTCTGACAGTGCAAGACTGGTCAGCTTCGTCAGTTCAGAGGCAGTCACACCTGGCCAAAAACCATTATTCAAAACAATAAGATGTATTATTGCACAACCACTAACTTCACTTTGAGTGGTCATCCCACCTTTTAAAGCTCACTAATGCAAATCCACCAGGCAACAGAAAGTTCCTGTTTCCACAGAATAGAAATATATATTTTGTACATGTTTTACCTCATCACACTATTGAAAAGACATATTTGAGTGCGTCGTGATGAACATGTTTTTACAGTCATATGAATTTAATTTGCGTGAAACATCTGCAAGTTAATAATGTTTTAATAGGGACACTGCCGACAGGAATGAGCAGAAGTAATTGGTTGTGACAAGTCATCTACCTCTTCATACTGACATCTGTCCCAATCATCAGCCAGAACTTCAGTCTATACAGTATCGCTCACTTGTGGAGGCTGGATACAGTCCTGCCAGAAACCGAACTAATTCTACAAAGACTGTGGTATTCAGCTGAAACATCCTCTAAGATAAGACTAGTGAGGACCTTGTCTAATTGGAAAATTACCAAAGATAATGTCTATAGAGTCCAAGCTACAACAGGCCTTTGTATAGAAACTGGGAACAGGGGCCAAACCATAATTTCTCAAGGGAGAAGAGTCTGAAAACCACAGAAAGAGGGAGAAGCCCAACAATAACAGACAGTTGTGACCCAAAGAGAGTTAAGATGTGGTTACAAAACATGGTAATGCTTGTTTATGCTAAATAAATAATGTGAAAAGGTTGGGTTCAACAATATTAAAAAAAATCTTCCTTCAAATTCTTCAAAATAATTAACCCTCCTGGAATATAGAATATAAAAGATACATTTCCTTAGCCTCAAAAACAGTGGATTTTGGGAGCACATGTGGGAGACTGATTAGAAAGAACATAGAAAGAGAGAAAGGGGTTCAACAGGACCATCCAGATAACTGGACAGATTGAGGTTGATCTGGTAGGTAAACAATGGACCCCCTGACCTCCCACCATCTCCCTTCTGAGTACCAGCTTAGCAAGCCTGAGTCAGGGCCACATTCCTAGCAGCTTTTAGCAGATAGTTACTAAGAGTCCAGTGGGTAGTCTGAGCTCTGGGTGAGAAATATTTCCAGAGCATGTGCTATGTACCTTTGTCCAACTACTTGGACCTGTACAGCTTAGAGATAGTTACTCTTTAAAACACAGAAAAAAACGATAAAACAAAGAAAACTCAGGCTTCCAATGAACAATGAGTTGTTTATGGAAAAATAAACTTGACTAGACTTTGGTTTTCCACATGATGGGCAACAAACATTCATTGATTGAGCCTGGGACCCAACACATAAATTTCCATTATTACACATGACAAGACTGCGATGTGCAGGAAAATTCTAATTAAAATCAAAGTCGATCCATTTGTCTCCTGCCAGTAATTTGTCAACTTCTATTAACCAAGAGGGTTTCATAAATTAGGCTGATAATGATTAATGTAAGGCAAATAGATTATCCTTTTTCAGGTTGGTGTAAACACATCATCGCTGCTTAAAAGTGCTGTACATGGAGAGCAAAGTCAGTTCATGCTGGCAGTCTCTTTATCCGGATATTCAATCTGCAGAGACCAACACAGCCACTTTTTTTTGCCCACATTTCAAATCTTGTGGAAACCCTAAGATTGTAAATCATATGTGTTTTGACATGTATTTATGGATTAGGGGTTAGAAACAAAATCACAGGTGAAGTCTTGCAGGAGATCAATCTGTTGCAGACTTTGTAGGAGAAAAAAAAAAGCTTAAGGATGTGTTTCTGTCTCACTCTGGATTTTCCCCAATTTCAGTCTTAGTCTCTTGTCGTTTTTTTTTTTTTTAGTTATTCTCTAATTCCCAAGGAATGATACAAATTATGCTTACAGTATTGGAGTTGGAGGTTTATCCCAGACATGTGATCTTTGGTCTTAAGTAGTATCTCTCTTTCTCCCTCTGCAGGTCATTCTGTGCTGATAAATGATGGCGCACTTTTCTTATAATGTAATCACTGAGAGGATGGAAGTGAAGTGATCTGTCACCACCTTATTTTAGGCCCCGTGAGACACAGTGAAACCTTATTAATCTTCAAGAGGAGCTGATGAGCGTTTAGGATTAGAGCCCCTAAAATGGGCTTTCAATTGAGTCTGCTTCTGTTCTGCTCCGTAAAACATGCCAGAACAGGATGACAGGCCAACCGTCAGGAAAACTATGCATCCAATGTTTGAGAAGGAAGAAGCAACCGAGTCTTTCAGCTTGCTAAAAACACATATATGTATGTTTAAAAAAGGAAAATATCTTTTGTCTATCTTTCTTCTTATCCCACTGCTTCCTAATGGGCTTGTGATGTCATTTAGTTGTATATTATGTGATAAACATTGTTATTACTTTTTGTCATTGTGATATAATGAGGATTGAAAGATGAGTGTGAATGATGATTGCATATCTAAGTTTGCTGTCTATGTGTGTGGTGGAGCCTGACAGCTAATCTGATGTCACTTCACGTCACCATTTATAGCAGACTTACAGTTTTTTTTTTCTGCGTATGGAGGTTCTGAGAAACAGCCAGAATCATTCAGCAATGCATGTCACATAGAAGAAAAGCTATGTGGTCTCAGTCCTAATGGTGAAAAAATGTGGTCTTTTATGCGGGGGACGGTGTAAAATGTGGGTTCTGTCAGCGATTACAAAACAAGAAAAAAAAATCTGTTATTCTTAACCGATCAAGAGTGCAAGTAAAAGGCAAGAAAAAAACAACAAATGCGCATTTTTATTGTGGGGGGGGGGTTAATCTGTCAGAGGCTAGTAAAACCCATGATCTGTGAAAGTACCTCAATGTGACTGTGCCACCCACTGACTGCTGATGATTGCATCTCAATACATCAGACATGATGTGTTCCTACATAAGAGCCTTCACCAAACCACACCCTCTGATACAAAACCATCCTGAGGCAGGTATTCTGGGTATACCTGCCCGCATTACAAGGGGGCGGAGTGTGCACATTAGACAGGATAAGGCTGGCTGCTTGGTATTTCATCATTACTGCTCTTATCTTAACCAATTATGGTACTTAGAATTTGAAAAAAACTGAGCTGAGCTTTGTTGAAAAGGAGCAAGATCCCTATCAGAACTAAATTTGTGCAGGGATTGGATGCAAAGCTGTGCTATCAGTCATATTACTCCAAACAGTCAGTTGCTAAACCCTGTTGTACTTTAGCTGCCAAACCAGGGATGGGCCACAAGAAAGTATACAGAAATTTTCCCTTTTGCACTGGGCCAGTAAGAGGAACTGCCGGTCTAGTGATAATTATAATCATTAGAGATGATGGGAGACTAAGCTAATTAACGTCTAAGGACCATGTCTGTTAAATGAACTGCTCAAACAAATAGACTAAATAAACTGAACCGGCGACCACACTCAAGCTTACCCTGCTGTGTACCCTCCTTCACTGTTTGTTTACAGCACAAAACACCATGATTGTGTTTTATAGCAAGGCAACTAAGCTGAAAAGTGGGATTTTCAGGGGAACTCGCGGTAAACCAGCTAAACAATGACTAAATAATGACTCCACATATGATGCGAAACGGCATTTCTTTGAAATTTCAAACATGTGTGGAAGACATCTAAAATGGGGTCACACCTCTCCATGAAACACATTTTTAACCCATATATGCTAGAAAATATCTTTAGAATGGATTTACTTCATTTTATTGATATTATCAAATATATTTTACTGTTAGAGTTGAAGCATACATGAGGACTTTAAGAATAAGCAAATGATTTGGTAGGAAGAGTTATACAACACGGTGCCTAAGTGGAGATCCCCCCCTGGGAATCTATTTGTGTACTTTGTTTGCATAAGATCAGATGTAACTGGCACCATGCTGCTGTTTCTCATTGCTTTCTGTTTTCACTGCCCTTTGAATAACCTAGGAGTGGCAATGTCCTTTACTTTTCAGCTTGTTTCCTTGAAGAAATTTAGTGCCACAAAAACCGTTGCCTCCATGTGTAAGTTAACTACCAGAAAAACTACAACTCTAAATTTCCCTGTTGGGGTGATGCTTTTCAACAGGCATGCGCCTGAAAATGTGCCAATGACTTATAATGATGAGCTGTAACTTTATGAATGTTTCTAAGAATGGCATTCACTGGTGACCCTCAGTGTGCCATTGCTCTCAAAGCACTCTCTGTGGAGTGTTCATTGTGTGTGGTCTGCAGCTGCAGCAATCATTTTAAGTCTCCTCTTTTGGGTACAGCTCATGGGCAACTCTTTTAACAACTTTCTCTCAATTAACGGACCTCTGCCTGCCTCAGAACCCCTAAAACATTTTCCCAGCTCACTCTTTTCTAAGTCCTTGCACCCATTCTTTCTCTGTTTTTAAGTCTCCCTCCCACCCACCAACCCCCAGCTTCTCTATCCCTTCGTCCCTTTCTTCGCCTCTATTCTCATGAAGTTTGCATTCCACACCTCCTCTGCAGACTGCACACAAAAGAGCCACTCCTGACCTGTGGCAAACATTCCAGTCCTTTAGGCCCTTTCACCCAGCCAGCGTCCCTTGTCCCTCCAGCAGCATCAGCCATTCTGTCTCTTGTCCACTGCTACTGCATGGAGTTGCCACTAACTGAATAAAAAACGAGTGATGGTCTATCGATGCACTTGATGTATGCGTTGGAATATTATTGTGGGAATTATTAGTAAAATTTGAAAAAAATCAGCATGCATAAAAATGTTATATTTCGAAGTAAAAAAAAAATTTAAGGGACTAATATTTGAAAGGCAGTGTCTACATTCATTTGTAATAACAAATAGTTTAAAGTACAGTGTACATTTAGAACAACATCTCTGTCTAATCACACAATCTATCTTTAATTATGACGACTCAAAACAGAAACTGACTTCATAAAATCCGCTGGACAAACAGTGAAAGTTCCGGGGCCATCTGCTCATTTTTAAAAGTCTGTACACAGGAAATTGACTATTGGGCTATAAAAGTGGGTTTAAAGGGGATGGGGATGTCATTTTCTTTTACTTGGACTTCGATGAGGAGGTTATGGATGACTTGGGCGCAAGGCACAGCAGGAGTATGCTGTATAACGGGAGTCTAAAAGCAGAGAAAGCACGTGGCGTGGAAAAGCATGTATGGGCTTGTATTTTCTCCTCCTCTTTGTCTCTTTCCTCACTCCTTCTGTGTCTTAGTGCCTCAATCTCTCCCAAATTCCAACACAATAGCTTGGAGGCTGTTAGACATCTCCGGCACCCCTCCTCATCTCCATCCACACCTGTCCACTGTCTCTGGAGGCACAAGGGAAAGCACGCTAGGAACGCCCCTTGCCTTACTCAGCTGACCTACTCTGGCCCTTTTAGCACCTTATCCAGCGGTGGGCTGGCCATCTGCAGTATCAGCAGTTTTCCGGTTGGGCCACTTCATGATTGGGTCGATGTTAGTTTATACTTACTTGCATTGTGTCATAATATAAATTTAGGGGCCAAATAAGTTAAATTAGAACTGGCTTCAAACTAATGATTTGATAGCAAAATAGCCAAAGGGTGATTTTTAAATTGCTGGCTCAGTGTTGCTGGGCTGGTCTGGCTCAAAGGTTCAGGGCCATTTTTTCATTCTCTGTCCCTGACCATGACATTTGCTCAGACCACCACCAATGCAAAGTATACTTGTATTGTCAAATTTTAAAACTTCTGCTCTCCGGAGAGAGAAATGGGTCATGGCTTAGGGATTTTCTAAATTAGCAGACATCAGCTTTGTGAGACGGCAAAAGGAAACTGGGCCTGAATCTTAAGCTGACAGCGTGTTCTCTGTTGTGAGCACAATAGACAGTGTATCACATGCAATTATATATGCATCATATGCTTGAGGATGATTTTTTTACAGCAAGGCTAAACTTGTCTTCACACCATCAGCCTGCCGATTACTGGCTGACCACTGATGGGTCAGGCCAGGACTCCACTCATTATTGAAATATGTCTTCCCTACGGGAGAATCTCTCCTTTCAAAGTTATGATGGAAATGACTAGCTGCTCTTGAAGTTGAAGGTCTGTCCATAAGTAACCTTAGTTTACACCCAGGGTTGACGAAGTGGCTGGAAAACTCAGGGGCCCATGCCCTGTCCTCTCCTACCGGTCCTTCTGCTGATCTGCGTGTGGACCGGTGTCCTCTGCTTTCACCTGCTGTATTTTTCCGTAAAGTGCCCTGACACTGTGTTAACATGTTAAAATGGGAAGGGGGTTAAAAGGGTTAACCAGGTGGGAGGATGAAAACCTGTCATCGCCGTGTGCTTGTGCTCACAACTTTGTTGTAAAGGACAGACCTGTTTTTTTTGTCGTTAAAATAATCATAAATGACTTGCAAGTTTTAGTTACATCAGTGGAATCGGGTTAAAAGCTGAGGTGAAAATACATTTGTAAAGAACACCCAGAGTCATTTTACCTGGGTGGACCCTCTTTATAGGCAGACGATCAGACTAATTATTATATTAATAACTATTATATAATGTCATACCAAAGTGCTGCCTAATCCTCCTAAACTATTTCGGAACAGGAAACAAAAGGCATCTGAGCTGTACAAGATCAAGCATAATAATCCCAGTTCACTTTGTATGTTAAAACAGCAACAAATGTGCTAATGATTCCACTACGTAATGATCACATTAAATACATTATATGTTTTAAAACATTAACAACTTATAGATTTTCTTTTTTTAAAGAGCAAGGGGATCAAAAATCTAATCACAAAACACCCTTAACTGGGGGGACCAGCAGTTGTGTTTGAAGTTTCCATCATGTAAAGGAGGCATGGCATTTGATAAGTACAACAGTTAAAGTGAGATAAAATTCTGATGACTTTCAACAAATCATTCACTCATTCAATCATTCCAGACTGCTCTTTGGAACGTCCACTCATCCCTGCTTGAGGGTAATGAGGATTAGAATTAGAGCAAATGGTAAAGTTAAACTTACAGTGCTCTCCCATACCTTCTAGTTTGCATGGGATTGCATCACATTTAGCAACAGGCCAAAACACAGTAGACTCTGACTCTTGCACTGTGGCCATTCATAACAGAAAAATGAAGCGAGTCTGGTTTGAGTTCTTATCATCGGCACTTTGACCCCTTACAACATCCATCAGGAACAGGGTCCACTGGCCACCATAACAGCTGACGAACCAAACTGAAACATAGCTGATAAGCTCAGACTCGGACCGTTCTCCTTACATTCCTATGTTTATTAAATATTTGGATCACACTTACAGCAATTATCCTATGTTCATTTGATGAGGCGTTATGCGCCCAGCAAGCCCGAGCCCTCGGAATTCTCAAGTGTGCTGCACCTTCCTTTACCACTAGATGGCAGTACAATATAGCGCATTAAATGGCTATAAACATAAGCTCCCAAAGTTAAGGTAAGCATGGGATAACTTAAAAATAAACCAAATAGAGAATGACAGAAAACGTTTAATTTAGGTTTATAGCAAAGAGTATAATAATAATAATAATAATAATAATAATGATGCTGACGATAATAATGATAATAATAATAATGATGATGATGATGACGATGATGATGATGATGATGATGATGATGAATAATTATTATTATTCAATTTGATTTAATTCTAAAAGAATAATAGCAATTGTAAAAAAACGGATTTAAGAAAAATAATAAAACCATGATCCAGTTAAGAATATTAACTGTAATATTGGAGTGAACCAGAAATGGTGTGACAAATTACTACGTGAATACTGTATAGTTTAGTTATCTGTTGTTAGGGTCACCAGCTCAGAAATCAAATAAGCACTGCCCCCTCCCCGACACGCACGTGCGCGCATACACGTCCGCACACATTTTGAAGGAATTAACTTCATTTTCGGGGCAGGCGGCACCAATCAAGTTTAAAAAATCTCGTCTGCAAGGGGGTGTTTTGGTCGCTGACTTTATCGAGCATGTGACTGAATTAGACGCTCACATGGCTGCAGTGGCTGCATGATCCGCTTTGCTTTTTCTAAAGTCCGGTGATCGGTAGCTCGCTCGGCAGCGACCATCCGGAGTAGAGGACCGCTGAAAAAACACTGCGCCGACCCGAGCAAATCATGGCGAACGGCGGCCAGAGAGTTGTGCTGATCACCGGCTGCTCCTCCGGCATCGGGTTACGAATCGCCGTCACGCTGGCCAAAGATGAAAAGAAGCGTTACCATGGTAAATGCGCTTTCTTCTACATTGTTTCTTTGATCGAAACCTATTAGTAGCAAGCCTGTAATAGCGTGGTTCGCCCGAAAGACCATTCCGTGTTTACTTTTCCCCCGCAAGGCTCTGCTATTGCACCAAGCCTCCTTTACGCACAGAGTTCGGTTGAGTTTCGAGCGCGGCGCTCCGTCTCAACGCAAACAGGGGATTCCGTGTAGTGTCCACTGAAATAGCTAACCCCTCGTCTGATCGGGTCCATATCCTTTTGTAAGGACTGGGATCCAGTCGCTCCTTTGGTTCAACCATTATCATGTGAAAGCGCAGTTTCCAGGGTAGGGCTCTGCAAGGATGCCGCTTGCCAGGCGGAATCATAAAAGGAGTCTTGTCAGTGCTCTTTCAAGTGACTTCTCCAGCACAAAGCCCCCTTTTATTGCGTTGAATTGTAGACCGCCTGCTCCGGTTTAGTGCCGTGTCTAATGTGCCTATAGTGCCCTCACTGGAGCGAGTGTTCAAAGGGGGACAGGGTTTGAGACCTGTACAAGCTGGGTTCACTCAAAAGCAAGGGGCCTTGTTTGAAGTCTTCATTGGTGCACAGTGGAGTTAGGGTGCCCCACTTTAACATTGTTGGTCTGCGCGTCTCCTCTCCTGCTTCCCAGCCATCATTAGTGTCACTCTAGGAACTGAGGATCCAAAACCTTTCCGTGTCACGGAGCCTCAGACAGAAATACATTAGACCACCTTCCCACCCCCCACCCCTGTTGGTAGGACTTTGCTTTCAAGACCCCTCTGTGACAAGATTTGGTTGTTAACTGGGACTTAATGCAGAATTACATAATTGGCTGCAGACCTACAGTCAGGGTTAATAGTTTAACCCTTTTACCAGCGCCATCTTATACATTCTCTAATTAAACATATTTTAGCCAAATTAAGTCATTAGTGTTTTCCTTTTGTTACTTTAGGAACAACTGTGCAAGGGTTAGTTAAAGTTTTCTTTTTCTTTGAGGGCCACTGGGATCTGACAGGATTTATTACAGTGAAGTAGATGAGCAAAACAAAAGCAATTAACTGCTCCCTCAACTCTGCTTTGAGCAGATTTTTTTTTCACATTGTGACCTGCTTTCATTAAGGCCACCTCTGAGCAAAGAAGCTGATTTGTTCCTTTCCCAGGGTTTTAGGAAATCCAACAGAGATTAAATATTGCACTGTGCATAAACTAATAATTAGTTGCAGTAACATGCTCCAAATTCAGAAAAAAAACCCCGAAAGACCTCTGTGTGTGTAATGCAATGCGGTTCATTCAAGAATGTTTAAGCTGCCCAAGAGTAATTCCTGCAGGAGCCAGAGGAACAATGGATCTCTTGTTCACTTCTCCACCAATACATAAATCTCTTTGTTGCTTCATGGACACCCAGTTCTCAAATCATAAGATTAGACTTAATTAGACTTCACGAGACATCATTAATGCATGGTATGTATTTGACTGCTTGCAAAGACAAGTTGCGTGACACTTTCAAAGCAACATTCTCAACAAATGAGTTTAGTTTCATTACTATACAGCATGACATGTTACATCAGAAACATTTCACAGCAATGCAAAACCTCAGCAGCAGAGCAAGCCCTCTTTTACTCTTAGTTATCCACTCCTGTCCTTGTTCAGACAAGAATCAGGTGAGGGTTTGCCTTTATCTCTGAAGGACAAAAGGTAGATACAGATGAATGTGTGAATAATTAGTTGTTTATTCCCACTGACTGCCATTGTGCAACAGCACTGTCTCTCTTGTCTCTGCTAGATAACGTCCGTCAGCAAAGTGTAAGCAAAACTCGCAACGTGTAAGAAACCATGAAAGCCGAGTCAACACGGTGCTGATAGTTGCTGTCACTGGTCATGATAGATTAACGTGCTGTGTGTAGGTTCATGTCGCCCAGCGTGTAAAGTTCAGAGAAAGATCAGCTCTGTGCCCCGTAAACTGGCAGGCGTGGTCTTTCCTGGAGAACTCTGACCTGCACATCTGATTCTGTCACAACTGCGAGTGTTTGCGTGTATTCGTGCGTGTGCGTGTGCCTGTGTTAAGGAAGTGGTTTAATGGTGGCCTGAGAGATCGTACGTGTCAGTGTTACTACATCAGTGTGACAGTTTTGTAAAGGGATTTTCAACTACAGAAAATAATTATTTATAATTTCCTTAATAATCTATCAAGTGATGAGTTGTGAAAGTACAGTATGAAATGTAAAAAAGTGTACAAAATCTGACCCAGATGATTTGGAGTGCTCCACACATTCCTTAGCATGTCTTTGAAGTTCTAGGTTGGTATACTGTACAAGTCTAAAGAACCATTGTCTTGTATTGTAGAGGCTGTTTCTGTAAAGTGTGAAGCCACATCACACAAGCTCAGTAATACTTCCCACTTCTCTGTCTCTCCCCTGTCAGTGATTGCCACCATGCGCGACCTGAAGAAGAAGGACAAGCTAGTGGAGGCAGCAGGAGATACATATGGCAAGACCTTGATGTTGCTGCCACTAGACGTGTGCAGTGACGAGTCAGTCAAGCAGTGCATCAACAATGTTAAGGACCGCCATATTGATATCCTGAGTAAGTGAGACACACCTGAAACTTGGCCTGCATCTCCCAATTGACCCCTGCCCGGGCTTTGAATGACATGACTCTTAATCTATCCCCTGTATAGATATAGATAACCATATGTGCCTAAAAGGGTTTTGTTTTTGTTTTTTTAGAACAGATGATAAACAGGTTTAGTATGTAACTTGAAGTCATTATGTAATGTACTGTAACTCAGTTTCTTAACTGTGCGTAGGGGTGACAACCAAAGGCACAGAACATTTGTTCTGGTCCTTACAGCTTAAAAAAGCAGAAGATTTACTTTAAAACCTAGAAATCTCAGCAGATCCCCGACAATTCAGTGGGTCCTTGGTAATGATCAATCACTCTATAAAAGCCCTTCAGCCATTTTATTGTCATTGTGTGCCACAGGGCCAGTAAATTATATATTGCCAGATTAATAACTCATGAATAGGTGACTCTTTCGGTTCTTGTGTTTAAACCTATAGCCTAGATAAAGGTTCTATTTATAAACCAGTTACCATCTTACTTTAAATCCAACATTGCATCCCCCTTCACCTAATTACTTAAGAGCAAGAGGCCCTTCCACACGGAGTGGTGTTACATCACATCTCTCTGTTGTTGTAACACACTGACATCTGGTGGCAATATCAACTAATACCGTCTCTAATCTAGCCCCTTATCTCATGTATAAAGGCCGAGATAACAGCGTGCACTGTACATTCATCAGTTCATATTAAGCCGACAATATCGTCGCAGTTTAAAAGTTGTGATAATCGCAGTGTTGGTTATACAAGCAGTGTGTCATCTGCGCGTCTGTGTGTTTCCTGTCAGTCAACAATGCAGGTGTGGGCTTGCTCGGACCTGTGGAGAGCATCAGCATTGAGGAGATGAAAAGAGTGTTCGAGACCAACTTCTTTGGTGTGGTCCGCATGATCAAAGAAGTGATGCCAGACATGAAGAAGAGGCGTTCAGGACACATCGTGGTCATGAGCAGTGTCATGGGTCTTCAGGGTACGATCTGTGTGTAATTATCAATACACACGAAAATCTGTAATGCGGTTAAGTTTGATCCAGGAACACAGGAAACGATAATAGAATTCCCACCGATTGCGAAAAGACATGTTTAAAGACTGGCTTTTTTTGCAGTCGTAGACAAGAGTACTGAAATCAGATATGGTAAACCAGTTTAGTGAACTATAGTATCACAGTTTGTCCAGTGGCAGTCATAAAACAACATTTGATATAACTCTGGCATACTTAGTTGGTCTGAGGTTCAGTTGAAAAGCAGCACAACTTAATTCAAAATTTCTGCACACTAGGAGGAAACATTTGCGAATCATCTGTGGTGACCTGAACGTTTTGGTGGACGGAGCAGTGCAGAGCCTGAAATCTTTAAAAACATTCATATTGATCTGTAAATCATACAGTGTGTTCCATGCTTAATGATGAATTAAAACTAAGGAAGTCAAAAATTTGAGTTTATAATACTCTACAATGCAAAAGTTATTCAGAATATTTGACAGATGAAACCTGAAAATATTGCGGTATTTAAAGTCTTAAAGGCTAAACCTTTTTTATTTATTGTCTGTCAGTCTATGTTTTACATTTCCAGTAAAGGACTACTTACGTGACTTTGGTCAAATAGCAAGCAGTTGCAAAGAATGTTTAGTGTTTGTTTTAACTTGTTTGAAGTGCCAGATGGGTGGGGTTTACAGAAAAAGTTAGAGTATCTGATAAGTTGTCAATCACATGCAAGTAAGATAAACATATTCTCTCTGGCACTTGTATTGTCCTTTCTGACTGCTTTATTTTACTTTGGTGATTAAAGCACCATAGGTCTTTATTTGTAAATGATGTTTCATTGATGTCTGCGTATAATTGATAATTATCTCCCTGTTTTTGTTCTTGGATCAGGAGTGGTGTTCAATGATGTTTACACTGCCTCTAAGTTTGCCATGGAAGGGTTCTGCGAGAGTATGGCCGTGCAACTGATGAAGTTCAATATCCGGTAGATTAGCCCCTTTCCTCTGTTCTTCCTTCACATCTGTCTTTACTTTGCACTGTACATGCTCCCTTACCAGGCCTTTCTCTGTCTGACTCCCCCCTCAGGTTGTCCATGATTGAGCCTGGCCCAGTACACACTGAGTTTGAGACAAAGATGATGGAGGATGTGGCCAAGATGGAGTATCCAGGAGTAGATGCAGACACAGTTCGTTATTTTAAAGATGTTTACCTGCCGTCGTCCATAGATATTTTTGAAGCCATGGGCCAGACACCAGAGGACATAGCCAAAGTAAGGGAACAGTTTTCTACCTCACATTTTATTGAATCTTATCACAGGATTCGAGAATAAGTGTTGTGTTTCTCAGATCACTAACTGGTACAAACATTCAACCAGCCTACCTAGTAATGGCATCAGTCAAAACCTCTTCTGTTTCTCATCTTTCCAGTGCACTAAAAAGGTTATTGAGTCAAGCAGCCCTCGCTTTAGGAATCTGACCAACAGCCTCTACACACCCATCGTGGCCTTAAAGTATGCAGATGAGACTGGCGGCCTGTCTGTCAACACCTTCTACAACCTCCTCTTCAATTTCGGTCCTCTCATGCACATAACCATGAGCATCCTGAAGTGCCTGACGTGCAGCTGCCTACGTAGACGCACAATCTCACCTAACTGAAGCGGGTTGCCAGTCCTGCCCCCTTACGCTTGCCCCTCCCAGTTTGTTGACCCCAACCAGTTCCTCGGTGCCTTTTTCTTGAGGTTTCGGGCTAGGCAGGTAGACTAGAACCAGTAACCTGGTGAGAGGAGGTGCCTTTTAGTTCAGAGACACCGCCGAGATAAGCTTTGCCAGACAACATGCACAATTGCACAAGTTTGTCACAGAGATGTTGTTTGCAGGATGACCTCATGTACTCTTACAGAAACACGCATACACAAAACACAGAAGTACAAACAACACACACATTGGAGTATTGTACATACATATTATAAAGCGAAGGCCGTGCTTTAGTCATTGCTATATGGCAGGAACTGAACAGATATAGTGTAAGTGGTTAGATGTCTATTTTGTTTGAAAGAGAACACACATACAGAACCTGAGATACAAGTCCCATGGACAGACAACAAAGCACAAAAATGAACTCAGTTACAGAGAGAAACAATGAAATTATAGAGAAATAATAATGCTATAACTTGAAGCCTAGATAACTTTACACTCAGGCTCACCAGAGTTATAACAGTCAGAAAGAATATATCTGCTTTTATTGTGTTGTGCCCTCAATTTCATGTTTGCATTAACATAGTGTTCTCATGGTCATAACTGCTGTTGAATCATATTTTTAATCTTCTTTTGATAAACTGAATGTTTTTGGTTTTTAAAGGTTTGTGAAAGGATGGGTCAGATATTTTTAATCTAGCGACTTGATTTAGAAAATAAACAGAATTCTGATTTACTCTCAAATCTATTTTCTTTTTTAAAAATGATATCAATAACAAAATCCCACTACTTTGACCAACAATGCTTATCGATACTGAAAGCTTTGCGAGGTTTTTCTCTCTGTCTGCAAGACTACTTGGGGACCAAGAGGGGGCAGTATTTCACAGTGGGTTTTTTTTTTCCCTGGTAGCCAACCTGTGGATTTCAAAGGATCGGCAGCAAGCAGGGTTGGAGCAGTAGTGCAAAGGAATTTGTCTTCAGTGGCCTGAGATAGACAAGTGCAATAGACTTGATTAGTTAAAATCTCTAAATTGTTATTATACAGTGTTGCAGACACAGGCAATCATGTTTTTTGAATAGGAATATTTGTTTAATTCATGGATTTGTAACAGTATATGCTTCAAACGTACAAAAGTCAATATCAATTCATACAGATAATTATTAAAGGTCAATTAGGAAAAATATATATATTCTTTAGAGGCGTTGTAGAAGGTTTTCATGTAAGAACAATATCTCAGCTAACAGAGACGTGCTGCTGGGACCATATTCAGGTAAAGACACACATAAGGCCTCTTGCAGAACTCGCACTTGTTTTTAAATATGCATTTTTGTGATTGTGCATGCCTGTGCACATACGCACACATTAGCATGTGTTTGCATGCATGCGTGTGTGTGAATGTGTTGTATGAGCATGTCTATGGGCCAAGTTAGTGATCTGTTGATGGATATAAAGAGGTCATGGCCTGCTCCCCATCAAAACCCCTCCCTTGAACCCCCACCCCTCTCACACACACACCCTGCTTTGTGCCGTGTGAGAGAATGTGACCTGGTTCCCATCCCTGAGGAGGGGTGAACCCTAATGACGGCCTCCTCAGACACATTGCGCAGCCCTGAGCCTCCCTCTCCAGCTGGCCCCCTCAGCCCATCGGGCCGGCACCCCCTGGTCCACACCGGGAGAGGTCCGGCCTGGATAGCCCAGCCAGAGTTCGTCCAGTGTGCACGCCCTGTCCCCTGCCGTCCTGCTATGCCCTGCCTTGTCCAGGCTAGTTACGTTCACCTGGCCCAAATGCATTGAACTCATCATCAGACGACAGTGCAACTGGTCGCAGACCTGTAGTTTTCTGTGCAATGTACAATGAGTGCAGCGCCTCAGCTCTGTGTGTGTGTCTTCATCAGAGGCGACAGCTCCACACAATAGAACAAAGACGTTGTCAATCACAATCAAATGGGTGTGTGTGCAGGGGGTGGAGGAGAAGGGGGTAAGGGGATCCGAGGAGGTCGGGGGAGGAGTCTGTGTGTCCTGAATGTTCAGGGGGATGCCAAGACCCAATGTGGGACGCTGAAGGCTAAGGGCAGGGGGTGGTTTGGGGGGTTTGGGGCAGCAAGGGGTGGGGTGTGTCGCATTTGGGAAAAGGAGAATTGGGGTGCCCAGGCCTGAATGGAAGACCTGTTTACTAATTGAACGAACACAGGAGTTACAGCAAAGTCTCATTAAACAAGAGGTCTTATCAAACCATTGTTGTGTTCCTTTGTTTCACAATCAAGAATGTAATTGCAATATAATGAGGACAGCATGACGTGGTTAGGTCTTCCCTAAATTGTAACCCTGTCACAATTACTACACCACTAAACATACATTAGCTCTCGCCTGCATGCTGCGTACTGACATCCAAAAATGCAAGTGGCATTTTTGAATGGTGAATATGTAGAGAGAAGGAGAAAGGGAAAACTTCAATAGTTATTTTTAGAATGTCAGCAGGATACATGCCTTCTCTGTTGCTGGGCCATGGCAGGTTCAGCCATTTGACCGTATGCATCCCCCTTGCTGCCATCATCCCCAGAGAACCACACCTAAGCCTTACTCAGAGAGTGATGAGTTGGACTGGGGAGTCAGACATCAAAAACAAAAGGGAGCTGCAGAAATGAGAAAAACTGTGAGAAAGACAAGAAGAGAGGGAAGGTGTGAAAGAAATAGAGGAAGGAAAAGAAAGAGAAGTCTGGGATGCTGTGGGATGCTGGCATTAAGTGGAGCTGATGTCTAGACAGGGTGCTTCAGTCTGATCCCAGGTCAGGATGGATCTAAATCAGGCTCCACTTATCTGCTTCTGGTCATACTTCCCTTGCTATCAAGAGGCCATTCTGAATAATTCTGAAGAGCGTGACAGAATGCTAAACAGAATAACCATATGACTTGATCTGTGGATCCGAAATATATCCAAGGCATAAAAAGACGGATGAAGGCTGAAAAACAAGATGGGGGTCAGGCACCATTTAACACGGCTGCGTGTGACTAGAGACGTAGCCCCGTGGGACATTATTCCATCCATAGAGCTGATCGGGGATCTGAGTAGAGCTATCAATCTTTATAAAGTCAAAACAGGAGAAGCCCAAATTGTCCTCTGGCTGGTCTGTGGCGGCCAGGTCCAAAAGGGGAGCAGAGGCCACGGGGGGGAAACAAATACACAAGCTCTATCTCTCCTTCTCCCTCCCTCTCTGTCTATTCCTTTCTCTCTCCTTCTCACTCGCTCTCTGTCTCTGAGGCTCACTGTCTGTCTCCCCTCTCCACCGTCCATCTCCCTAACTCCGCTGCGCAGTGACCTCTCACAGACCCAACGTGGGTCACTTGTTTATTCACACACGGAGAGGGGGGTTATCATCTCTCGTTCTGAGTGGAGTTGCTTGTTTGCAGGGCCATTCAGGACCGTTTGGAGGTCAAAACATAAATCAAAAAAAATCTTGGCTCTCGCTGGCCAGTAATGCGCATTGTTTTACAGGCACAGAACCACTATTGTCACCATCTCCACAACATTAGCGTTGTCCCCTTTCCCTAATGCCCTTCGAGCACATAAACAATCCAGCAGGAATTTCCAGACCGGGTCTCAGTTTGCCCACTACCGTATTGTTGCGTTCCGCTCTGTTCACTCTCTCAAAATTACCAGTTCCAGTGACTGTGAAACTGTGTGATTAGAGGATTCAATCTGTGTACAAGGATTATAATTCTCAAACAAGGGGTTGATGGGTGATTGTGCTGGGTTTAGAGATGATGTTATCTGAGCTGGGGTAACATGATCCTCTTGTTTTTATTTTGGGCAATGAGGTAAGATTGGTGTAATATTCCACTAGAGGAGTCTGACAGCAAAGCCGCTGATATCAATGAACAGATTTTTGTCAAAACCTGAAACTCCATTTTGTGGGCAAGACCAGCCAAGGGGCATGACGGAGTCCAAAAAGCGAAAGCCAAACAAACACACAAAAAACAGTTAAACAGATAAGGGGGGGGGGAAAGCACAGGCATTGCATTGGTACACACAATGCATGTAAAGTGGGCATGCCCACAGACAGTTTGTGCTTTTCTCACCATTCTGTGGACTCACATTTCTTCCCCTAACATATCATCTTTCCTTTGGTTTCTAACCTCTTCCACCATGGATCAGTTGTTTCTCTCTTTGAATGTTGTAATTAGACATCTGGGAGTCTAGTACGGAGAAACATTTATATTTTTAATCTACAGAAAAATAACGGTATGCTTTGCCTTCTGGTGTGACCAACACCAGGGAAGGAGTATTTTCAACCAAGAGAAGATTATCCTTTTAATTTGTTTCCCCAAGGATGTCTGTGTTTTTCTTCTTTCATACCTCTGGCAGCGTGTGAGGGAGTGTACTGAGTGTTTCTGTGTATGTGTTTATGAGTCAGACAGAGACAGAGAGAGAGAGAGAGAGTAGGAGAGAGAGAGAGAGAGAGAGAGGACTCTAAGACAGATATTGAGATGAGAGTTGTAGATAGCTAGATAGATCGATAGACAGATCGATAGATAGATCGATAGATAGAATATGTAGTATACAAAGTTACTGAGACAGTTAGGCCCTGTGTGATAGACAGTGACCTCATCAGAGAGTCTATCGTTATTGAAGTTTGTCCTTGCCTGGCAACCCTGGCTGTATCCCAGCCTTATTTCCCTGCCAGAGAGAAAACCTCGCTGTGGACCCCATCAGCACTGCCATGGATCTGATCTATTCACTGTCGCCAACCGTAAAGATGAGAAACCAAACAGGGCGCAGGCACACCCATGCCAGGAAGCCCGTGTTAGCCCAAAGAGACCACATCATTATTTATTCAGCCTGAGTGCATCACATCTTGGCAGCCAGGGTGAGAGTGAATAGAAATTCAAAATGTCAGTTCATAACATGGATTCACGTAGTGGCTCACTTGAGCGTAAGAAAATTGAAAATGGCTATTGTGAATACTTTCATGCCCCTAGACTCTAAAACAAGTATGCATTTTGGTCATCCGCTTCTTTCAAGAGCAGATGAACAGTAAACTTTGTGCTGCATTCATGGATCCACCCAGGCTGATTTTTTTTTTTTTTCCTTCCATCAAAACAAAAGAATGCCTCCGTCTATTGACCATGAAAAGATCTTCGTAGATTTGTCCCCAGTGAAGAGATGTCTTTGTTGGTTATCTCCATTGGTGAGCCGCCTCCATTTGGCTCTGCCTAATCAGAACACAAACACGCCTCTGTCATTTGGCTGCTGTCCCTCTCAGCCTTCATCTCTTCCTCTCTTTCACTCTATCTCTTATTACCTAACATTACAAATTACATTCTATTTCTACCTCTCTCGTCCATTTATTTTCACTGCTTTTTTTATTACCCTCTCCTTTTAACACTTGTTTATGGGCATGTGTGTATGTGCAAAAGAAAGAAAATCCCACCATACCTTTCTCTCTGGCACTCTTCCTCCCACCTTTGCCTCTGATTTATTGTCTCTCTTTCATCTTCTGTCTATCTAATCTACTCATCTAGATTGTGTGTGTTTCTCCCTGAGGCAAAGTAACTGAGGCCTGGCATATATTAACTTTGCTTGTCTGTGCACAGCCTGGTTTCGGTTGCTGGAGGGGAAGTGTTGCGATGTAAAGAGAATCCCTTCGGGAGAAGCTGGGTTTCTGATGAATACAAGGTGGTCGCATCCTGAATATCTTCAGGTTTACAGTTTCCTTAACCAAAAGAAATGCATGCACACTACACTGATCGCCTCCAGATCCAAACAGCCACTATACACAGCCACAAGATCAAGATAATTAAAAAGAAAAAAAAGGGACAAACAAGTCCAGAACCAGCACAGGTTAGTAAATCAGCTCTAACTCCACTTCAGCAAAAGTTACTCATTAAAAGTGAAATATTTTACACTGAAGTTATAATTAGATAATTAGTCATATAGTTATTATAACTAGTTAGAATGTTATGCGCATTTTAACGTTTTTAATGTTACAAAAACACAAAATTCTTGAAACATGAAACCTGTGTACCAAATATGTTGTCTGTAATATTACAAACACTGCACACAGTTTTCCACATTAAATACAATATTCAAAAGTAAAATCTTTTCATTTGGAAGAGAGTGTCATTCAAAATTCAAATGCAAAGCACATTATGTGCCAATGGGCCAGCACTTCTGAATCCTATAGAAAAGGTATTTTCAGTGTTGGAATGTAAACGATTGCCAACCCTATGCAAACATGCTTATTCTCCAGGCAATGGGCTGCGGTCATATTGATATGGGCACTGTCCAGAGGTGGATACGTCACTCCGAATCCTCCATGTTGTCACTGTGTCTCGTAGGAGGCAAGATTGTTTTTTCTACACTGTATACACAACCCACAGTTTGTTCTCTGTTGACTGCACTGAACATTTGTCCTTTTGTTTTACAAGTTTTGTTTTACAGTTTTGTGTTTGTATGTTTATACAGCAGTTATTACAATCTTTTTTTTTAACAGATTGCTCGGTATACAGTATAATGTGGTGTAACACTAAAAATGTAAAGCAGGATTTGAAAAGGTAAAGGTAAAAAAAAGCACATTAGTCTGTAGTATTTTAAAACTTAAATATTACATTTAAAATGAATAATATATCTCAAAAACTCCAGTTTGTGTTGTAGTAATACATATTTGAGTGGAGGCTACTGTTTTACTTTACAAGAGACAAAGAATGTGATGTGCATTTTTAGTTAGAATTTACTGTACGGTGCAGTTGCATGCATGTCGTTGATTCTTTAAAAAAAATTCTTACTGTAATGATTTTCTCTTCTTCCTACTGTAATATATAAATATGTCTTACAGTTGGTTACAGGTAAAAGTTACAGTAAAACAGTTGTAAACTTTGGATCACTGTCACTGTCCACTTCTATCAAAATTCATGACCACATTACTCAGTAAAACTCAACCTCCAGCAAAACTCCATGTACAGTATCTACGGCCCATTTTGCATGTTCACATAGGCTACTCTTTTCAGAACTCTTAGACTAGAATTTTTTTTATTGTGCGTTATTAAGATTGACAAGTAGAGGTCTGGTCTGTTCAGTCATCAAAGCGAGAGGTTAATTAAGACAAGCGTTTTGAGAGACAGCATGGGGGTCAGGGTCTCAGCTGCTTCTGCTGAGTGCAGGGAGGATGTTGTAGTTATAGGGTGAAGATAACAGGTGGGTAACAGAAGTAGCAAAGGAGATAACATAACAGAGTTGAAACTTTCTCTCACTTCCAGACAAAAAGAGGTGGCTAAAACAGGAAGAAGTATAAAGTTTATGATCATCATTCACATAGCCAGATGCCCCCTCTGGCATCACTGACTGCTGAATGGTTGAACTATTTGCATAACACTGACAGGGAGGGATCAGAGACACAAAGAGAGGATGATATAAGAGAGGGTTTAAGGTTTGGGTGTGATGTGGAGGACGACATGTCGCCACATGTAGAAGCCATTGATTAGCCTTGCCATATATCTAGAATATAACGTATCTGTACTGGTCATTAGATATCTATTATTTCTGTACTGTACATGCATTGTGTATAGGTCCTGGGTTGAAACCCAACTGGGGTCTTTCTGTGTGGAGTATCCATGTTCTCCCTGTGAGAACATGGATAGAGAACACTCCTGCCGTTGCCCTTGAACTGCCATCGGCCGCAGAACTGGAATTGGTCCCTGGTCACTTCACAGTGGCTGCCAATGGCTGCTGAAATAGGTTAGGCCAAATGCAGCGGAAAAATATGGTCACGGGGATTAATGAAGCTAAATTTAAGATACTGATTTTTCGATTAGTCTTTGAATTACTGTAGTATAATTCAGTATCTTTTGGAATTACTGTACACAAATAATAGCAGAAAGAAAACATAAAAAATGTGCCCATCTTGTTCTGTAATAAAATGATGGGTGCGAGATTTGTATTAAATGTTTTTGATGTGAGATTAACGTCTATATGTTTCTTTGACATTAGTGTATGACTGTGTGTAACCAATACCAAAAAACTTTAATTCAGAAGTCTTCAGAAATGAGAAAATGAAACCATTCTAGTTAAATTCTTTTTTTGTAATCATCCCCAACCATTTTAGTTGATAGCTGAAATTTAAATACATGGTGAGATTCTCTTGTGAAAAACAAATAAATAACATGACCGTGTGCAGGAACATTTTTCTTGTTTTAGCTAATCCAAAAAAAATCATTAAGAGTCAGAGAACAGTATTATATGCCTTAGATTGCAATAGTAATGTCACAAACACACAAAAAAACACTTCCTTCTGTTGAGAAAATGTGGCACGTGATTTGAACAACATACTGTATAGTGACATGCAGGAATAAGTTCTTTCACTCCGTTATGCCAGTTTTGTCGGTGGTGCACTGTTCCGGGACGTTTCTTGATCTGTACAGTATTTACTGTATGTCCACATCCATCAGATTTAAATTACCAGATAATGTTTATGATAGATTTTAAGTAACACCAAAAGTCTGACACAGTTATCGTACCTGAGAAATTTTATAAATATAATTTTATTAATGTTATAGTATGCATATTCAATTCTGCATAATATGACTTTGGGGATAGTCGTGAGTATGGTTGAAAGTAAAAACGTTTTTGATGAAATCAGATCCAAATGTTTCTCTGCCATATTAGAGAGACCAGACCTTTTTCCCAGACCAGGCCCTCTTCATATTTCCCCTGACCTGTGGAGAATGGCCTAGCTGTGGCATTTGCTGAAGGTCAGGTCTGCCATGAGTAGTGGGCAGGACCCCACTCATGTGATCACCCACTTCCTTGGATTTTTTCCAGGAAAGAACAGAGTGATGTGTTTGGTTCATGGTGGGAAAAGCATCCTTTGGAATGTGACTTTGAGAGGACCGTGTGGGACTGTCGAGAGGGTCTTCCCTTTCTCAGTAAAAAGGCTTCTCCTCCTGAGGCTGTGCGAAGGTCACAGGTCAGATGTACCAAGTGCCCACTCTCTGTAGCACACAAAACCCACAGCTGATGTTGCAACTCATCCAAAAACCCTGAGGGCAGCAGTGGAAAAAACTGGTTACACAGCTAACCACAATCTTCTTACACATAGTCTGCAAAAAAAAACACATGCGTATGTGTTCGGGACTGTCACAGGGAACCTTATTAAAAATGTATGGGTTTTAAAAATTCATCTTGACTAGAAATGTGATACCTCACAACAGCAGTTGAGTAATGTCTACTCAGTCATGTGAAACTAGGTGTTGAAACCCGCAGCTAAAAAGTGCTTGGGTCCAAGGAGGACATGGTGTAAGCTGGGACATTCTTGCATGTCTATTATGCACAGTGTGTATGTGCTTTTTTTTTTTTTTTTTTTTTTTTTAATTTTCGACACTTCTTTTTGGTAGCTTTGTTTTCTGTGTGTTGTTGTATGAGGTTAGTGTCCTCCTATGTTTTCTGCTTGACATAAAGCAAACCAACCAGTGAAGCAGTCCAAACCACTCGCCTCAAAATCCAAACCAAGTAAAATAACACAAACAGGGCCTTAACCAAGATCTGGTAAAGACAACATATATTTCCAAGTTCCCATCAGGTATATTTATGAGTTGTTCATTTTCAAAAACCCATCATCCCAGTCTCTAGAGGTATTGTCAATGAAACATGGGAGAATATTCCCTCCGCCTTGACCTCCACAACCCCCCCCCCTTTCTCCTCTTACAACACAAGCCCTCACAGGAAAATAATAAACAGATGAGTAGGATGGGAACTGCTCTCAGCGAGAGCAGCCAGGCACTTAGGCAAGCAGGCATCACTGCTCTGGTTCCCAGGCTGGAGGGAAGAGGACAGGCCTCAGCTTGACTGTCCCAGTCACCGAGTAGAACCAGAAAAACCTGACAGAAATCACTGTTACCTGTCACTTTCACACACACCTGCTTGCACAAGTCTGGACACACAAACTGAGATTAAAACAACTATTTCTACGTTGAAACCATCAGTGAGGTCTCGCGCACTACGTGTGGTTTCGTGACAGGAAACTTTCTGTGACTGGGTACTATAGCTATTTTGTGATGGGTTGTTCTCAGTTGGGTAAAAACAGCAGTGGATTCTCCCAGGCCCGTGGCAGAGTAATCTGCAGACATACACAGACTATTAACTACTCAGTTTCACAGTAACCCCCCTCTCCCTTCTTGCACCCTTGCACACACCCACATAATGGAACATACAAGCACTTGCACAACTCTTTCCACAGCACACACACAGAACCACTCGAAGGCTCAAAATGTCTCTGTCTGTCACACACACGTATCTCAGAGACTTCCAGCCTCTGCCTTATCATCGACGACAGAGTTAAGAAATGCAGGTCTGCTTGGCACTCAAACAGAAAGAATAAAAGTACTGGCTTTATTTCCCCCAGTCCCTCTGTCTCTCTCATTCTCGTTTTCTGTTTTCTGGCAAAGTCTGCTTTTGTAAATTAAAGACAGATCTCCCATAGATGCTCGGCTGACAGCTCCAGCTACGTGCCAACACTACTAAATGTCTGGAGGTCAGTGGGCCTAGGAACACAGGATTATCCCAACGGGCTCCCTACTGACTCTCGTGAGCCAGACAAGTATTTCAGTTGGGTCTAACTGTATATGCTGTGTGTCACTTGGATCCATCTGTCAGACAGTGACCGATACACACAGTAATGATAGTGGGCTGATAATGTTTGCAACAGAGTTGACATCATAGAAGTATTGAGAGACCGACTGGCACACAGCGCAGTATAGACATGCACGCACACACAAAAAACACAAATTGTATGCACACAAAGGCAAATACATGTAAAAAAAAAAGTGGAGTATACAAGTAGCATAAGTGAGTACAGAGGCATAATATAGGGTGGTGGCAGTGACACCACAGCAAGATTGAAGTGACGAAATCCAAGGATGTCTGGACTTGATCAGTGTGCACTTGTTTGTTTGTGTCAATGACTAATTCTATTGTCTAAAAGGTCTGGCATGTGGGGAGTGCTCGTTCACTTCTGCTTCTGCAGAAATCTGAGCAATAATTCTGCAAATTATTGCTCAGATTACTCCTTTAAGAAATATTTCCATCATTAAAAAACTGTTGCCATGTGTAGCCTATGGTTGTTTGCTTATTTGCCTGACCGTGTGTCTCTCACTGTGTTTCTCTGTGAGTGTGTGTCTGCATGCTTGTAACAGTGTGTGCGCGTAGAAATAGGGACATGCTTCATCACAAGCAGTCTACCGCGAGCGGCTTCATCCAGCGGAACCCAGGAACATATGTGCTGAATGCAGATACACACTCCGAGAAAGCAGAACAAAAAGCAGACGCCCCCTCAAACCTTGCTGCATGTGCATTGAGTGTTTGAGCACACACACGAGAGAAAATTCTCCAGAACAAAAGAACACAGAAAATGTAAAGAAGCCACAGCAGTCTGGTCCATGTGACAACAGACTGGTCACTGTGGTGAGTGTGGCAGAGGGTTTAGGCAGGGAATTGGGTACAGAGAACAGGCCCTTTTATGGTGAAAAGATGCAGACCTTCATTCTTATGGCCTTACGAAGGACTATTTTCGGGCATTTTGAACTCTCCCACGCAAGCACAACAATTTTGGGGTTAGTTCATTTATTTATCTTTTATGTTTTTCCATCTAATGAAGCCCAAGAGAGGGACGTGTATAGTTGTTTTTGGCCTTAAAGTCATGGAGAAAAGGAGGAGGGGTGTGAGTGTGTCTGTGTGCCTGAGTGTGTGACTGTAGCCTGAACAATCATTTCATTTGGCCCTTTTGCACCTTACCCCAACGCACCACTGCTGCTATGACTCAACTTTCATATCTATAGCCTATTGAAAAGGTGTATTTGTCCTGCAACACCACTGAGCCTAACCCTGTTAGTGTAACAGAGTGAGTTTCGATCTGTGTAGTGGTTGAAGCTGGATGGGACTGTGATTTATGGTCATTCTCATATGCAGAGAAGGGAAAGGGGGAACGGGGGAGATGGTGTGGGAGAGACCCTGGGGAAAGAAACTTCTCTCTCACAACCCCACTGCAGAGGGCCAAGACTGGGGTTATAACCTGACTTTCTGTTCAGATTTTCTTTCTCTGAATGTGGGCGTGACATAAAAACTCAAAATCGCCCACATACATTAAGTAACATGAAGGGATAAAGCAGCAGAACAGTATATAGTCTTGGCAAAAGCTCCTCTATTTTTGTAATTAATTGCTTGTGATTTGTCTGCTAATATTAACTGGCTTCAAGGACATTGAAATGCTTTGTGGCCCCACATTTTAGAGATGAAGACTTTGTTTTTCTACTACTATTGTTGTGACAGCTATAAAGAGTACTCTATGGTTCTTTTAAACAAGGTCATATAACTCTTCTTGACATATTTCTTTGCTGTCATCAGATTGTTTGGCAACAGTTCGCAGTTTCAAGAAGGTACTGCTGCATTAACTCTCTGCTACTGAGGGCAGAACAACAAACGATACACCCATAAGATATAAAACATAAAAGTTAAAACTAAAATGAGGGAGTATGCTTTCTACCTCATCACGTCTTCTCTCTTCATGGCATATTATGTTATCATGATGTAGTGTGTGTCAATGTAGTAGTGCATTTATATCTTAAGGTACAAAGATAAAAGTGTCACAAGGGGCCATTTGAATTGTGAGTTATGGACCATGACAGACTTTATTACATATTTCTGTGAGACTAAGACCCTCATAGAGTTGTGTGTTTTTTAAGCAGTCAGCCAGATGAGACGAGGGGCTTTCAACAGCAGTCGTGTGTGACAGGCCGTGAATTGGGGTTGGTGACAGTTCTGTCGTAGCTACTAGCTCTGACAGAATATTTCTAATTGGACCAGTAAGCATAGATGCTCACTTTCTCATCCTGCAGTTAATGATCAGATGTATTTTATGAGTCTCAGAGGTATACCATAGGTGGTAACTATGTTGTAGCCTTTTCATTTTAGGTTATTTTATGCCTATTTTAGGTTCATACTCTACAAAGCACAAGAAACCAGGTATTACAGCAGCGCTAAGCAAAGCTAGCAAACAGCATCTGACAGCTTTTGAGAAAATATGGAATTAAACAAATGAAATGTTTTCAATGGTGGGACGAAAAGGATTTGTTTGTTTGTTTGTGTAGTTTATTAGGTGGTGATGATGATGTGAAGAGGATGAAGGCGACTCCGCCAACACCGGTTTGATTGCATACAAAGGTTTACTACAAAGACGTACAGCGTCAAATTCAAACATTTGCCGATCTCCTTTTGAGAGGGTGTGAAGCCAATGAACCACTCTCCCACTCAGCCTTGACCACCGACTCTTAAATAAGGCCATTATCTTCCTAGGCAAAGTCACCACGGTATGTTTTAATCATAAATTGTTACCTCCCTTTCCAGAATGCGAGGCCCCCTCTGAGTCCCCCCGATCTAGGGCCCCTATGATAACACATAAATCTATCTCTGTACATTTAACCATATATCTAATTTGTTTGCTAACAGAACAGGGACACGTAACAATAATTACTTTCCTATAAATGCAATAAATATAAAAGGAAATGCAATTTAGCCAAAAGTCTATTTTCATCTGTAGCCCCCGGACAGATGTCACTCAGTCATCCTATTGTTGTCATCTTTTCTTTTTTAGTTTCCTGTGTGGTCTTCTGTATGTTGTAGCTCACTTGCTTGAGGCTTTAACAGTTTTTCCTTCGCAGTATTTAAATCTGTTACATTAGTGTTGTGGTTGTTAAAACCTAATTGGGGCCCACCTTTACTTATGCAGTAATGCTGCAATTTAATAATATTACATTAAAAGTATAAGTCCTGCATTGAAATTGTCACTTAAGTAAATGTACATAAGTATTATTACCAAAATGTACTTAAAAGTATTCATAATTCTGAGTGTTATACTATTATATTACTGGATTATTACTGATGTATTCATGTGCAAGTAGCGTTTTACTGTGGTAGCTGGTCAAGGTAGAGATTATATAAATACTTTTATGTACTGCTAGGTATTTTAATCTGTAAAAGGGCATCATATTTTATGAGTTCATCGTATGTTTTATATGTAAAGTCTTATTCTGAAAATGAATCAGTTACTTAAGCTGTCAGATAAGTGTTGTGGTGTAAAAAGTACAATATTGGTGTCTGAATTGTAAAAAGTACAAAGTAGCATGAAACAGAAATACTCCAGTAGAGTAAATGTGTACTTAAATACAGTACTTGAGAAAATGTACTTAGTTATGTTCCACCACTGCATATTATTTTTCTAATGGTTTATCTGAAACTATTAGACTACCAGGACTTATCCAGCTGCATGTTGACCTTGCTGTTGGCCATGAAGTCCTCATCCTCCTTCTCTGTACTCTGCAGTGTCTACTCGGGATGCACATTCGGCTTCCTGGCCTGACCCTGGTTCTTGTGGCATGTAAACTTGCACACACTTCCATCAACCCTGATGTGGGCCTACTACACAGTGCGAGAGATAAGACTGCTGTTGTAGTGTAGTCTTTCTGATGTCAACTTTATCAGAGACGCCCCATGAATGGGCCAGCATAGCTTCACTGAAAGTGCAACAATAACACACCTATCACACTCCATTCCCTCTCTCTCTGCTGGGATGAGTGTGAAGGATAAACTGTCAGACTATCTCACAGAGATCAGGTTCCACACCACACCATCAAGTCTAAAAAAAAAAACCCTCTGAGCAAGATAAAGCTTGCACTGTATATACATTTACAAAGGGCAAGAGAATGACTCTTGTATATATCTGTTCAAATATCTGTACAAAGTAAATTTTCACAGAAAGACTAATTGCTTGTACAATGACAGTCAAATTCTCCACAGTGTTTATTCAAGCTCTATATCACACGCAACATATACAAAGTTAGGTTTCTTCTCTCCTGCTGTACCATGCAACCACCCTGTAAACACTGACGGGAAGTGATTTCACTAAGTGGATCGTGTTCATTCTGTGGAGGAGTCAAACTCACATATCCTCAGGGAACAGACCTCTGACCCCTTTGTGCAGTCAGCCAGTCTCCATGCTCTCTTTTTCTCTCCCTTTCTTCATCTTTCTCCAGTCCACTTGTTTTCTCTCTGGAAGCTCAGACTCAGTATTCATCCCACAGAACAACATTGTTGGCTTTTCTCAGAGTGTTACTGTGTTGTTGATGGAGAGAATGTCAGGTGAAACGGGAAATAAGGCGATTTTTTTTCACAGGAGAATTGAATTTTCCCAGTGTTTAGGACTGTGTGGGAGGAGGAAAAGGGAGACAACTTATGGTTGCAATTTAAAAGATGCTTTTTTTAGTCACTCTTAAATGTGGGAAGTCAAAGCCATTGAGCCTGGGGTGTCTGTGGGAAGGCAAGCTTGAGATCTGGGGAAGAGGGAAATTTGGATCTCCTGGTGGAATTCTCTCACTTTCAACTAAGGGGGGCTTTTGGTTTTCAGGGGCCATAGGTTTGTTGAAAGTTGGGAATGCTTATTTACATTAGATTGATTCAGTCTGTCACAGTAAAGAGGGAGGCATACAAAGTTAATCTGCAGGAAACGGAACATGCAGCCCACACCACATGCAGTTCTCTGTAATGTGGGAATCCTGAACCACATGACGCTTTAAAGGCTGGAAGAAGGCCTGGAACAGAACCACAGATTATAGTTTAAACAGGGGGTAAAAGTCAAAACCTTAGGGCAATTTGGTGTGATCTTTGCTGTGTTTTTGTGTGTGTGAGAGAGAAAGACAAGGAGAGAAGAGTGAGCGCGAAAAAAAAAACAAAAGCTAGAGACAGAGACCATGCATAGGCTAGTAATGGAGTAAAGTGCATCTTAGCCTTTCTCGCTGGTTCCCAGAGTCTGAGCCAGCTGGATGGTAACTGTCAAGGCTTTGCTACACAGCTGCCCTCCAAACTGATTAGAGAGAGCTGGCTCACTTCACCAGCAACCATTGTGCCCTTCTATCCAATCTGAACTTGAAGAAAATGTGAAAATACTTGAAAGATTACTTTGGTGGTGGTTGTCACTGTCTATTGTACTTTGAGGATATAAGGTGTTACTGGACAACATGCCCATGACATACTTGTGAGTGTTTGCCATCTGTGAAGTTAGAATACCATGAGTTTGTAAACAGGGGGGATTAATGTGAAAAATGATGCAGAGAGATTATGTTTTTTTTAACATAAATATTCTTTAAATACAACTTCAAAAGAACGTAGTTGGCAGATGTCACAGTTGACCAATGACATTACTGAAATATATCTATTGTGTGCATGGATTTTTAAAAAGTGGCTGAAATGCAATCTGCCCATCTGTACAGGGACCAGAGCAGTCTGCTCTCGCCGGAACATAGCACGATGAAAAAGAGCATCAAATCGGCGTGCTAATTCACAGTAAATCCTCTTAAAAGACTCCGTTCCTTCCTGTCACTCACACACATACAAGGGTCAAAACCTCCAGAGTGTATGGCTACAGAAGTTTTAAAAACCAGAACGAAAACGTCACAGTCCGGCCACAGGCCCCAAGCTGCGGCATAAGAAATAAGATACCCCCAAAACGGACCTAAGGCATAAAAAAGAAGCACAAAGGGGGGTTCAAAGAGACAGGCATACAGATGAGGAGTCTGAGAGGGGTCATGTTCAGTAGGGAACGTGAGTTGGACTGATGTGGACATCACACAGCTTTTGTTGTAGAGAGCAAACCTGGGCACAACTGGGTGGTAGCAGGTGGTGAGCGGATTCGGTTACCTGGAGCAGAAAGTGGTCACGATTTCAAAGTGCAGTTGGCTGAAATTGTCATTGCCTCACCAAACCATAAAAAGGAATTGGACTCGATGTAAACCTCCAATAGTCTTCCTTACAAATAGGCTATTAAGTTCACAAGACTTAGATTCTAAGGATCTTTTAAATGTGTTTGATTGTTAAGCTGTTAACCCCAAGGAGAGGCTGATTTTCAGTGTGACGACAAAAAGAAACATACACATGAAAAAACAAACTTAAAATGCAAGTCACATCAGAGACCACACATGATAAACATCTATGTTGGAAAATCAAATAAAGGAAATTTTTTCCTAAAAACCTTTATTATGTGGCCACAACATAAATACTGATGCATTTATTATTTGTGCGGTGGGAATCTGATTTTCAGGCTGATGCACTGAGTCTTTCCATGACTCTTTCCAGCACTGCCACTATCAGTGTGCATGGTTGATTTCAAGTTGGCTAATCAGATTCAGTGTTGGTCAAGTTGTGTTATCTGGGCTGCCACGGTCCACCAGTCTGCCCATTCTGTGAGCTCTTAGTGGGAGTGCAGTTTCCATGCAGTCATGAACTATAAAGGGGAAGTCGTGTTGGCCTCCTGCAGTACTGTGGGAAAGTGCAGCTCTTGCTTCCTCTGCTTATTTGGACCAATCTGGTTATAAATGGACATTCACAAGCAGGCAGCCCTGCAAGGACAGCCCACAGCCCTCAAGTCACATTAGCCTCTTTAATATTCCCTATCTCAAGAGACCAGTGTTCTGATGGAGAGGTGCTGAGGGCCATGCATTTTTCCATTCAACAGAGCAGAAAAAATACACTGGTATGTTTTGAGTGAACGTTTAACCTGAGATGTTTACAATTGTAATTTAGACTGATTGTTTGAAACATTTAGTCTCCAGAGATCATATATATCATTTACTGTATGTTTTGTTTTTGGGGTTTTTTTTGCATTTCTTCTCTCTCTTTGTCCTCTCCTTTTTTTATTCTCTGTTTTCCTCCTCTTTATGCTCAGCATATAGAGAGATAAAGGAAGGCTATGATAGAAATAAAATCAACAAGAAGCTCAGATACAGTTTACAACTTGTGAATGTTTTGACACATGTTCTGCCTGTTGCACACTTGCGCAGTCTCAAAGTACAACTCCATAAGCCTGTTTTGAAACCAAGCATTCTTGTGCAAGTTGCATTCCTGGACCTACTAGATCACCAGAGACATATTCCATATCATTAGATTACAGGCCTGCTGAGGTCAGAGCATCCACAGAGGAACTCCATTGTTATGTGTGGTGTCAGATCAGAAGCCAGTGGGATGGGATAGAGTGGGTTCAGGCCTGTGTTCCTGGCTGAGGTTCAGATTGGACCCACAGCTGCACAGGCTGGGTCCTGCAGAATCCTGGGCCCGAGCTGAGCCCTGACAGGTGCTACATTAAAACTGCCCTGAAACTGCTCTCTTTGGCTTAAAGTTGATCCTCTCTTGCAGACGCCCGTGGAATGGCACTTTCTTTGGCATGCTGTTAAACCCAACGCCGATCTGTGACGAAAGCACAGGCCGGCATAACATCAGGCCTCGAGAAGGCCACTAAAGGAAGGAAGATTCTAATGAGGGACAGAAGTGAAACAAAGAATGAAAGATTCAGAGGAAAACTGATACTGGAGTGAATACAAAGTGATAAGCTTTGATCTGAGGATCATTCTTACTCCCTTTTCCTGCCTCATCGTTTGGATGGCTGACTCTTTCTCACTATGATTTATTTCATTCAGGAACGCCTATTGTCTCATACCCTCCTTTTTCTCTCTTCAGTTACACTTGTTCACAGTCTCATTTACTCACACCCTGCCGTGAAACAACAAAGCAGCAATACAGCTTTGCAATGAGAAAAAAGAACAAAGTACAATTCACCAGTCTTCTAGAGAAGACTGTGTTCCTAGAATCCCTCAGTCGGACTTAGTAGCAGCAGCTGTCACTGTCGCTCTCTTTCTAGCGTGGCGCAGAACAGCATTATACTTTTAATGGGTGATTAGTGTCAGATATCTGGCTGTTGCTGCCTGAGCCTCAACTGTGGGAAATAGTCGTGCGGGTTGCGCCTGATCCAGGGCTCAGTTCAGAGTTTCCTCCTGTCTAAAGAGGAACACAGAGATCTAGGACACACAAAACCCGACTTAGAAGATCGACTCTAAAAAATGGTATTTCATTAAGATAAGCACAGCTCTGCCACTCAGCTGGAGCCTCTTCAACCATTAGTGAGCCAAGGGGCATAGAACACAAGTTTACCCAAGCATTTGTTAGCCCCAAATCCCTATTTCTATTATAGAATGTGACAGTGTGACCTGCATTCTCTGTAGAGAACTGAAGAGGCATGCTGACAGGTATCGTGTGCTTACGCTAGGGTAAGATAATGTGAATTCTTAGGCCTGATTATAGGAGTTCATAGCTGATGTCACTGATGTAAAAAAGCCTTAGACACCCAAAAAATGAATTTAGACCCTGATTTAACACTGGTCTGTTAGTATAGGGAAAACAGAAAGAAACTCTGGAACACAGTCCTTTTTTTGCTAAAAAAAATTATTATTATTTTTGTTACCAGCATTGTTAAAAAGTGTCTGTTTCCTGTAGAACTTACATTCCATTGCAGATGAAACAGTGGGATCCCATTGCTTTTTGAAAAAGTTCATTATTTAGAAGGGATCGAGCTCTAAAAGAACAATAGCTCAAATATTCTGGTTCCACTTATCTACAGTATCAAATTTACTGGATTTGGCTTTCTCCCTTCATGTATTTCGCAAGGCTTTGCAAAACTCAGTCCGCCAATGCCTCCCCAGCAGCAATGGGCTGAATCAATCACAGCTCTGAAAAAGCATTGCCACCTAATCACCTGCATGTTGCAAAATCACCCCTTGCAGCTGTTTAAAGAACACTGGGTGATGGAAACAAACAGAACATAGGCATTCACATTTGGTTGTACGGTGAAGCAATGCACATGCAGATATTTTCATTTCTCTCCATTTTCAAGCATCTTTTTTGTCTCTCTCTCTCTCTCTCTCTCTCTTTCTTTCTCTTTCCGACTCTACTGGCACAGCAGCATGTGAATGATGCCCCTCACCGCAGCTAAGAGCAGTGGGTAGACGGCAGTCTGTGTGACGGCTGTGGTGTCCTCCCTAAGACAAAGGGAACTTGGCAGGCTGCTGGGCTGCGGCGGGATCAAACAGGCGTTGTTTATTGGACCTCTCCCTCTTTGCTCTGCGCTCATCAGTGGCTGTGTGTGAGACTGCAGTTTGAAGTGTCTGAGAGATCTGCTCGCTCCTCGAAGACGGGAAGCACTCAGACCACACACAGGGTCGCTTCAGCCACCACAAAGGAGGATCAGAACAGAGGCTGACACACTAACTTTGCATATGCTCTCTTTATGACTTCTTCAAGTCAGTTTGAATCTGTATTAATTTAAAACAGCCTTAAGTAAGAATTTCTTTCTCTCACTCGTGACCTTTTTGTTAGTTTTAGCCTGTGGTGTTTTACAATTTCTTTTTTTTTTTCGCTCTCTCTAACTCAGCTCCCTCACCAACCCCCTGCCTCGATTTCTTTCTGTCCCTACACTCTGGAAACAATGTCCTGCTCCTAGTTTGTGTTTTCCCATGGTGCTAGCACTGGAATGTGTGCCTGTTAAAGGTGATATATATTTGCTTTCGGGCAGAGAGAGAAGGCCTTCATTACTGCGTGATACAGATAGAAGGGAAAAGTCGAGGTTGAACTGCAGTTCCCAGAGACATCATTCAGCAGCCTTAATTGCATGCATGATATCTGAGATTCGTACAGTTAAGACTCACAAATCTTATAACAACATGACAGCAGCAGGCAGAGTAGTATACAATAAGGTGTGTTTGGTGTGTTTAAGAGCGTGTGTGTGGTATGTCAGAGATAAGGATCAGCCTGATGAGTCTGAGTGGAAGATATGGATGGAAAATCACGTATGGAGAGGTCGCCTTCTTATCCTTACATCTGCCGTTGTGTTCCCAGAGACTCCTTGGCACTCAGGGCTGACACATGTAAAGTATGAAGGATTTGCAATTAAAGTTATGACTTCAAGGAAGAGGAAAAGGAGGACGCTATGGCTCCTTCCCTATCTGAGCCCCTTTCCTCTAAATGTTGTGTGTTTGACAGACAATTCTTATTCTCCCACATCCTCCTATCTCTGCCCTTGATTCACACAGTAAACACCATCGCTGATGAGAAAGATCCAAAAAACACAGGGACACCCAAAAAATTCAAGGATTCTTGTCATGTGTACAAAGACTTTTAAAACAGGAGATATTATTACAGCAATACATTTGTTTCAGCCTTCTCCATAAAACAATAGAGCCTGATGAATGTATTTTTTGAATTTCAAAGCAAGCAAACAGAGTCTGCTGTTCTGAACCCAAGTGATGGTATTTTGTAAAGTACCCAATAGTTACTTTATTCTAGAGTTTCCATGGTTCTTTGATAATTATTTACTTCATTTATATATTTGACCACAACTTCTTCTAAGACACTTAAAATAATTAGCAAAAAATAAAACTATCATCAAGTGGCAAGTTATATACAACTTACCCCCTTGGATGAAGGAGCTGACAAGAACATTGAGACTCGTCCACAAGAGTGTTGTTACACAACTACGTCCTTTTAAGAATGGGGACATCCAAATAGTGGATATTAGACTTGTATTGCACTTTTGGAACCAGAGTACCATTGTTTGGTTTCACAAGACTGATTACACCACATAAGCTGTTTGTAGTAGTTTTATGGCATTTTTGGACTGTGCTGGCCACATCTGTTGTTTTGGAGAAGGCTAAAATGTAGCAGCTGCTAAATCACTGTATGTCACACTGACACAAAACTTCCCCAGTGCTTTAGCTGTGATGAGTGTGTCTACATAATCAGGAAATTTCAATTTTTAGCTGATCTGTTCCCTAGCCCCAGCATGCTGTCCTATTTATTTGTGGAACAGTGAGCAGTTCCCGGGGTGACCTTGCTGCTGCACATTGTATAGAGAAATTACAAAACGGTGAAGTTCTAACACAAGAAAATGATTTTCATGCATGCTCAACCAAGGCCACTGAGTACTCTTATCTCTCCCTCATCGATCCACAACCATGGAGAGCAGCTTTTCCCACACACAGTCCCCTCACCCGGCAGAATAAACAAATACACAAAGCCTGCCATCTGCATGTGGACCAGCAGAGCTAAGACCAGACACACAGAGAGACCTCATTTAGTGAAACATCAGAGTTACTGAAGCCTGCAAATAGTGGCCTGGCTGTGACATGTTTGGTAAGGAAAGGAGCGTAAAAAGAAAGTCTTATCGGGGTTTAATAGTAATAGTCAAGGGAGGATGTAGCAAGCTGGACGTGACTGAATTATGGAAAACATTACAATGTGCAGGGTGCCAGGCTGAGTCACCTAGGGCCCTAAAGCCAGCCATTGGCCCACACAGAGCATGTGTTTCTGTCATCAGGAGGATTGTATGCCCTGAAAGCCTGTCCTCTTTAGAAGTTCTTGCTGCTTTGAACATGCCAGCGTTCAGGCCTTGTTAAAGCAGTGGTGTAGATCTTGTGTGAGCCACACACGTGTAGAGAAGACCAAACATCGAAACAACTTTAAATCCAAAGTGTGTAACAATGAAACCTCCACCTGTTCAAAGGTTTCACTCAGCTCAGTCAAAGTCACACCACACCCCTCCAAATCTCACATGATTTAAAATCTGAAAACTGCACTTAGCTTTATTACAAACAATTTTAATTTGGAGTCATACATTTTAATACTATTTCCCAAAAGGAAAATAATATTTGTAAGTTAGTTATACTTGCAGCATTGCAAACAACAGGCCATGTACTTTTAATTCTGCACCATTCATTATCACTCACTGAATTCAGCTATCCACTCAACTTTCCTCTGCCCAAGACATGACATGATGGAAAATGTATTTTGTGAGGGCTGTGCTGAAAAGGAAGTCCAGGCATTAGTCACTTGGGCCCCATTCAGTGTTGTCACAGGAGGGAATTTCTGACTTCAAGTAAACGAAAGGATTCCTAAGGACTTGCCATATTTTGCTTTCCTTTGATGTCTCCTTACGGAGTGTCAGATGTGATCATAACAAACAGTGCACCACATTCATTAATTTAGCCTCGTTTTCAGCAACCACAGGGGTGGTGGTGCCTAATTGCGGTGTGTGAGATGTGGTTTGTTTTGTAAGAGAACTGTAAAGGATCCAGAAATTCAGTTCAGTGTTTATATACAATTTTCTTTATTGTCTGCTGTGTTTGAAAATTAATTCTCACTCCTTACCCAGATGACTCCTACACACTGTCACTTGGACCAGTATTTCACATGGAAACATTAAAGTTGAGGGTAGAACCACTCTCTCAACTCTCTGAGGAATGAGATCTTAACCAAAGACTTAGGTTACAGAAGAACTTCAAACAGTCTGGGACTGAAGGCCAGTTTGCATAAAACCACAAAAAGAGCGGACCCCATGTGAAGGAGAGAAATTCCCTAGTATATGAGGGCGTGGGCTACCCATTTCCGTTGTTTGCGACCCCCTCACTCCTGTGCCTCAAGCCCCACTGTGATTGCATTGACCCTCTTCCTCCTTGCACCCCTGAGGCTGCTCTTATTGTAGCGATGTGGGGCTTCAGTGCTTCCTCCTCCCTGTTTGTCCTACAGGAGCTTGGACAGACAGGGGAATTAGAACAAGCTGTCGAAACAGCACTTCCATGTGAGTGCAGGTCAAAGAGACCCCCAAGATGGCCTTTCTCATATATGTGGAATCCACCTCCGAAGCCAACTGCTAAGCAGGAAGAAGTCTGTGTCCCATATTTTCACAAAGATTCGAACAAAATATTTAAGTTACAACAGCCCAACATGGACTGAGGGGCAATTCAGTGTTACTGCACTATATGTGCAATGGAGACAGGAGAGTGAAATAAATCAATTGGCATCCAGTTTGGATCACGGAACGATTCCTAGTAATTACGTCCAATAACGGAGCCAATAGTGTAATTAAGGGTTAGTACAGAGCGGAGTATGGACCACATCTGGGATACCCCAGGGACTTCATGTCTCAACCTGTTCACCAGAGTGTGAGAAACTCAGCCCATAAGCACACCTTAAAAATGCTTACATCTTAAATCCAATTTTCTCATATAATTAGAACATTTAATTAGCACTCTCGATAGACTCCAATGTGAATTTAAATATATATATATATCTATGTATTTTTTTTCTTTTTTTTTTTTTTCGAGTTAAGCATGGCTCCCTATGCCAGGAGTAAGCCACTACCACTGTGAGAAGCATCCCAGACATGGGATCTCATGCAATCTTCACTCTTCACTTCAATCTTCTTTGCTTTGACTAAAGGAATATGAATGAATCATACAACAGGTGATTTCAAGCCTGTTTTTCTCCTCAAAGCCGCAGGTGCCTGCCTCAGTCCAAACAACCCAGCAGGAACCTCTACTTTCCAATGAAAGAAGGTCGAAATATACATGAGAGAAACATTGCCACCCGATGTGTCCAACACTCTCTGAACCTGTTCTGATAAACTCTGGCCATGCCCGCAATAATTATGATAGATTTGAAAACACAGTTTGTAAGTCAAAGGTCTCACATATAAATGCAAAAATAAACAAAACTGCCTACATCTTTATATATGTAATTTCCACAAATCATTTCCACTGTTTTCATAGTATTTAGCTGTTTCCAGAGCAAGTGTAAAGACTTGAGATGTACTCTCAAATAATGCACATTAGTTTGGACCAGATCTTAGCTGAGGGTGCACAAAGTTGCATTTCGCTTATAAGGACTATCAGTTAAATGACTTCTGTTTTTACTGATGGGGCCTGCCTGTCCCCTATCCTGTAATCTGGCTTCCATTCTACCTGCCACAGGTGTTCTGTTGAGAGGTGGTGCCACAACCTTGGAAAGTGAGATAGGGGGCATCAGTTGTCCCCACACACCCCGTCTCCACCTCCTTACCCAGCTTTGATGCTTGAGGTTTTGCACGGCCTGACAGCTGCTCTCAAATTAGAGAGTAGGAGAGAACACAACAGAATCCAGGAATGTCTGGATTGTCCGGATTGCCTTTCTCTTCCGCAGAATCCTGGGAAGATGGCTGCAGCTAAATCAAACTTTTGCCAGGATGCTGGGTAATCCAGTACATCGTGTCTATGCATAATGCATTCCTGACCTCATATTTTAAGCATTCCTTTGGAATTGCCAGCTGCCTAAGAAAGCATCAGGGGGGCACATATGCAGGCGATGAATACTGGAAGATTAATATGACTGAACAGCGGGGACGGAGGAATTGAACATGACAGTTATTTGTGGCAGGCTGATGGTGTATGCCCTCGGCCCAGTAGTCACACCATCCTGAGGTAGAACCTCCTCTCTCCTGCATTATCACACTCCCTTCATTAGTTGCTGGGGAGACAGTGACCAGGTCACTGGGGTCAGTGCTGCCAGAGGCATGGTTGTAAAATTGCCTAGACAATAAAGTCGGCCTCAGTATTGGTGTAGTGGCTATTCAGGAGATATTACCACTACAAAGCCTGGGATCAACCAAGGAACACAACCTTTACCTAAAGCTGCAGGACAGCAGGCAAAACACAGGACAAGATAAGCAGTAAGGAAGGAGCATCACAGAGTTTCCAGACAGCAAAATCTGTGGGTCATGCAGTTGTGAGGGGCTCACATAAGGTGGATGAACATAGATAGTGAGGCATGAGAGAGGAAATAGAGGAACTAGAGATTGATAGAGTGGGAGCGAGAGGATGGGCGGGATAAGAAACGAAGACAGAGAGATTAAAGGAGTGGGTTGAGTTCTGATGGCTGGACAGCTGTTTGAACAACAGTACATGGAGGTGGAAAAGGAAGACGAGAAGAAAGGAAAAAAAATCGGAAGGAGAGCACTGAGTGGAAACGATGAAACATTCATGGAAGCTTAGAGGCACAAGCTGCCAGATACTGAGAGGGCTGTTAGATCCAGCAGTCATGGTGATTTTTTCCTCCTCCATTATTGACCAGCATGATGTTTTTCTTCAATATGTTTTAATAAAAGTGGAATTACTGGAAGACCTCCTCTCTCCTCTGCCCCTGGGTGGTGTGGTGTGGAATGCCTGCTGTCGTCAGCCACCCACTCTAAACCACAATCAAGCATTTCTGAAAAAGGTTACTACTTGCTTCAAACATACACTTGACCCATGTGACCCATCTCTAAAGAGCAACTTAGTAATATTAACAGGATAACAGTCAGCTGGGCTATGGCCCATGTTTCATGTCAATACTGTATGTAAAAACAAAGCAAAGACATTAGAATTATCTGCATACAAACAATAATTCAATGAACTTACTCACAGAGAGAGGCTAAGAAGGCCCTGTCACAAAAGGTAATCTATTAGGGTAGTTTCTGCCTGACTGTGCATGGATGGTATGTGTGGAATAAACCACAAAAAGAGTGGTCAACAATGCTTTAAGAGTTTTCTTTTTAAAGCAGGATAGTCAGCCCTCGGGCACAGATCACTTAAGCCATATCACCCCAAACCCTTGACTCTCATCCCATTACTGCCTTCCTTATCACTAAGGTGTGCCATTAGGCCAGCCATTGCCTGAGGAAGGAATGTATCCAGCAACTGTGTCCAGTAAACCTCCCATTTCCCAAATTCACCCCCTTTTTTTGAATTGATCCTCGCTTTCACTCACTATGCTGACTACAGAGCATCATCGGCCACTTGTTAATGAAGCCCAACAGCTGCTGTGGCGTGTCTGTGTACGATAACATCTTTGACTGAATCTATTTCTGCTCCTGCCTTCCACAGCCTATCCAGTGTGATGAAGAGCAGAATTTTTGGGGTAATAACCACACATGTAATCTCACTCCGCTTCAGTGGGTTTGGACAAAAGGGCCGGGAGCTTCCATGACAGATTCTGCGATCAGAGACTGCTTGGCCGACAAAGCAAACAGGCCTGTTGATTTTGGCAAGGAATCAGTCTCACATTGGGCAGCGCTGGCAAGATTTATGCCAGACACTCACAAATAGCCGCTTTCCATCTACAAAGCCATAATATCATAGAACCATCAAAAACCAGACAGGTCAACTTAGCAAAAACACACCAACAACAATTATATCCATTGCTTGGCTTCTTACAGTAAGACTTGGAAGAACTGAAAACTGGTGTCTATGTTATCACAGATGTAGATGGAAATTTATGTGACTGTGGGGAATAAGCACTCGTTTCAAACTATGTACATGTTTAAGTGTAGATGAAACAGGAGGTGGTTTGGGAGGTAGGCAGGTACAGGCTAATTATCCCATACTTGGTTTCTTTAGTAGTAATTATACCTTAGAGATGCACTAGAACTGTTACTCACTGGCTGTTTGCCTGTTTGATTACGCACTAGCCAGGTTTAGTGTTTTCTCCCTGTTCTTTTTCTTACGGTAGATCCTAGCTCAGGAGGGCTCTGCTGGGACATGTAGAGGCACAGGTGGGGCTGTGGGTGCAGCCTCTCTCACCTCAGTGTGTAAGTGTGGGAACCACTCAGCCTCCAGTAGTGCATGAGTAACAAGAACCCTGAGGGAGTGTGGCGTAATCTCCTCTAACGCTTTAGTCTCTTCTCTGTCTCTCACTCAGCAGAACACACGCATTCACACAGAAAACTGAGTTCGCTCATGCATTTATCTCAATCAGTGCGCATTTGCAAACAGCAATCTTCAAATGAAAGCTCAATCTGAAATCACATAGGCACAGATATATTTGTATTGTAAATACAGTCTCAGCCAGGTAAATAACACCCTGTGTTGATTCCATTGTTGAACCAAAATTACTGAACTTTGCTGAAGGTGCTTGCATGACAAATCGCATCATAAAAATTAACCATTTCGACAAGTATGTGACATAAAGCTTGTTTTGGTTTTAGCTGGGTCATTATTATCTCCTGTGGATATTAGCCAACTTGACTGAACCTGTTGATACCATGCAGAGTTATAATAATACATTTACCAAGTTTAACATTTTTCAAAAGTAGTTGACAATAGATGCAATGCAAACACACAAGGTTTCAGTAATCACTATACAGTTTCGGCTAGGATAGGCTCCATCCCCCAGCAACCTGCACAGGATAATCGGGTATAGATCATGGTTGGATAGATTAAAACACTTGATGACTGGAATAATCAAACAAAGAATGAATAAGTAATGAACACATAAACAATGATCTTATAATCCTAGTCATGTGTTTTAGCAAGTATTTTTGTATTTACGAGTGGGATAAAGTATTGTACCATTAAAGAATATTGAAATTTATACAAATCAGAAGGTCATTTAGTTTTGTTTTCTTTTGTAGGCTATCATCTTCAGCTCTGGGAAGAGAACTGAAATATGACATCAAAACAATTCAGCCACCCACTGAGAGAAAAATTATGTAATTGCTAGTCAAGTGCAGGCAAAAATGGATGATCTTTCTCTAAATGAATAACATTTGCAAAACCACATGCAGCAGAAAACTACATACATGAATTTTTACAAATATTCAGTATACTGTTCTCAAGTGAGAATAATTGATTATGATGTATAATGTGCTCATCTTTGTGAAGGAATGTAAAGGAATGACAATAAGTTGCTGTTCTAATACAGATTTTATAGAGCTGTGTTGGTGGGGCAGTTGGGGGCAGTGAGATGGCAGCTGTCGCTGCTGTGCAGGGGCCCTCAGGTCTTGGCCTACCCCTAATGGCCAGACCAGCTGTCGGAGTTCTGTCTGTAGGGGCGCGGGGCTTCAGGAGGCGGGGAGGGCATGAGAACTTCCACCCCCCTGTCCTGGGGGGCGGGTCCCCGCCTTGTCTGCCCTCCTCTGAAAGGGGGTGATTGATGGCGCAGGGTTGACACCATGCTTACCCAACAATTGACTCAGGAGGGACAGAGGATGAACAGAGAGCTTGGGACCCCTCCACGTCTTTCTCCTCTGGTTTTCAGAGGCAAATGTGGGATCAGTCGCAGTTATAATTCAGTCATTTTTCTCAATATGTCTTTTATTTGTCATTTTTAGTGGAGCATATGCCGCTCAAAAAACTTTTCAAGGCTGTCACTGCAATATTTCTGCAGAAAACTTCAGGTTAATTTCTGCTTTATTTGTCAGATTACATGGATCTGAACATGCTTTTGTCAAATAGCTTAAATGACCCTCTGCCTTTCGCTAAGATAAGCCCTCTTGTTGCAACAGGCCTTCAGTGCCCTCTTCCTTACACCAGATCAATTAATCCTGCCAACAGAGTGGAGATCCATGGTGTCCCCAGGGTGGACAGCTCCCAAGCCTCAAACGTGTGTCGAGTCATCAGTGGGTATCAGCCCACAGTCTCGGCACCGGGGCCTGCAAACACAGACCTGACCTTTTGCACTAAACCCCAGGATCTTCTCTGGATCCCTTTCAGCAAGTCGCCAGCACCTTCGTTCTCCTTCAAGATTTACAGCCCAACGGAGGGAGAGAGGAGGTGGGGGGGGGGGGGGGGGGGCACTGTCCGGCAGCTGTTCACAGTGGTTTTAAGTAGCTATTTCACACGGAAGCAGTGTCATAGATTTCTGAATTCCTCCAGCTGGCCAACCTCAAGCTCTGTCTGTTATACATTACTTCACAGAGATGTCTATTGCACTCTCTGCCCTCCATGCTCACTGCTCTGTGAATGCAAATGCCTCCAGACCTTCCACTGAGTCTCCGTCTACTGTCCACCCCTCTGTAGGTGTATATCCCAAAGGGAAGGGACAAAAAATTCTCTCCTCTTGAGGATCCTGATCTCGGAGAGAAGGATATTATTCTGAAAAATTCAATAAGATCTATGTGTCTCCCTGTCTTCTGGGACAACAGTTTGGCAAGAAACACAGAACAGGGAAGAGAGGTACAGAAAAAATAAAGGATCGCCATAGGTGAAAATTCTATTTCCTTCCTTCTCTCTGTCCCTGTCCTCTGCAGGAACAAGATATGGGTACACATACAGGATTTAATAGCCGTTTAGAGAGCTTGTGTGAAAGTCAAACACTTTTTCCCACAATCCAAAGAAAGATCCATCATTCACATGTGTTTACTTTAGGCAAAAAGCTCCAGACTCTAAGTCACTGTGTGTGTGTGTGTGTGTGTATGTGTGTGTGTGTGGGGTGTGTGTGTGTGTGTGTGTGTGTGTCAGAGTGGGTGGAAGGAAAAGAAGAAAAGAATCACAATGAAAGAGGATACAGAAAGTATGAATACGCACACAACTCCAGCAGAAAACCTCTTTTTTAGTGTGAATTATGACAAATTACTTCATTATATTGAGAGAGAGAGAGATGTTGTAAAATGGTGTATTCAAACTGTTTGACTTGACAACACAGTGGCAATCAGGACAAACAATACCAAGAGTGATATCACATGAATGTAATTACATAAATACACACTTTTCACAATAACATCACATGGTATAAATCCAAATGTTTCCTCGCTACATTCAGTTAGTATTTAAAATGTAGAAGATAAAACATTCTTGAGCACAGACATCCCGGGAATATTTTTGCTGTTTCTTTGCTGTGTATTTTTTTTTTTTTTAAACTGACACAAGTGTGGGAAGGGGGGTGAACAAATAAAAGCACATGTTCCTGGGAAGAGCAGAGGTGTTCCTCTCTTAGTTAGAGATTCCAACTTCCCTGAGCAGAGCAGAAACAAAGAGAAGTTATCTTATCATTGAGAGATACAGTTGTGTATGCGCTGCGTGCATGGGGCCTACTTGTGCCTTTGTCGCACACAGCGACTGCATCAGGAGTTTGCCTACTACGTCTTCAAACCTCAGAAGCCCACTAAACCTGAAGCTGAAGGGTTTACCCACAAACCCTGAATGATCATAAAGTACCAGAGATCATACAGTTTTGAAGCAGCGAGATTATCAACTTGAATACTGTGCTGCAATTGGCCCTGCTGTCTGACTGTAGGGGGTCTCAGCTGCTGATTGGCCGTGACCGGTTTTGTCGAAGGGGACTTCTAATCCTCTCCACACTCTCTGTGGGTGCTCTTAGGGCTTTTCCCACATAAATCAGTCTGGCCTGGGTGGTAAAGTCATCACGTCCACTGTGTCCACACATACTGCCTGTTAGCACCCCTATCACATGGAGCGTGCTAGCTCTGAAAGGCCACTGAACATGAAAGGAAGGAGCTGGCTGACCACACTATATATGTAGGCGCTCACTGGCAACTCCCCTTGACGCCGCACTGTTGTTATGACAGAGACGGCACTGTATGCGAGATGTGATGAGAAATTTTTTAATTTGCTCCTCCAGAGCTACCATGAGCTCTATCTCTCATGAGCATGGCATGCAAACTCAAATTGCTAGAGAAATGTTATGTTATATTGGCCTAAGTGACCCCTGCAGTGTATGGACACACTCCCCTGCTGTGTGAGTGCAAAGCAAGTCTGGGTTATCTGGGCTCATCCATGGGTGGTCTTCACTTAACAGGCTTTGGTTAATTTTCACTCTTGACACCGCAAGTCGTACAGTATCATTCACATGCAGTTCTGTATAAAAGCTGCTCTGTCAGAAATGTGTACCAAGATACCAAATGCCCAATTAGAGGAATTACAGAGTACCTTGTACAGCTGGGTATACAAAAGCAGAAGGTGCTCCTACACATGCATATTCTAGATTAAATGTGTACACTAAGGTTGCCTGATTAAATGTAGGCCTGCTATTTCTTCATATTTACATCTATCAACTCTGAGCAATGCCAACGATTGTTCAAAGGGGAGTGCCACTCTCTTTCCAACGGAGAGCAGAGTTATAAATCCTGACCAGTCACATCTTTGTTTGTGTGATTTGAGGTTCCCCCTGAGTCATGCACGGGAATTCTGTCGCTAGGGCTTCTACTCTCGCACTTTCAAATACAAACAAAACACTCACTTATTTGTTCTGTCTTTGTGTGTGTGTGTGTGTGTGTGTGTGTGTGTGTGTGTGTGTGTGTGTGTGTGTGTGTGTGTGTGTGTGTGTGTGTGTGTGTGTGTTTGTGTGTGTGTGTGTGTGTGTGTGTGTGTGTGTGTGTGTGTAGAGAGAGAGAGAGACAGAGAGAAAGAGGACGAGAGACAGAAGAGATAATGAAATAAATATGTAACATGATTAAGAATTCATTAAAACTACACATTGAAGACTATAGTACAAAAACTGTCCCAAAAAGAAACCAGACGCTGTCCTACTGCTCTTGTTCTGACAAGATTTAGTTCACTGTTCGCTTTCATGTCTGAAAAAATCAAGGAGAGGTCAAATTTCCAGAGGGAAGGGCTGGAGCAGCCACCTCCGCTCATGAGATCAGCGGGAAAGAAGACAAACTGGAATTTTCTCATTGGGTCTTTATTTTCTTGAGTCAGGCAGCGCAGATTGAAATCCTCTCAAACAAAGCATTTTAGCTTGTGAGTGAAGAAAATTGGAAGTCCTGTGGGCCTTTCAGCAGCACTCTTTCAAAGTCTGATTGCACAGTGGGCTTTGAGAATTAATTAAGATTTAAATTCAGCTTTGTGGAAAGACCTAAATCATTAACAGAAGAGAAAATCAAAGAACATGTACAAAATTCCATTAAAAAAACAATTTTAAATTATTCTCTTTAATTGTCTTTCTCTCTGTGCTGTAATTGCTTTTCTAAATGAGAGTTGTAATGACTATTTTTGTTTTCATTGAAGAAACATATCTACAATCTAGGTTTGGATATTTAATGCATTCATCTGTTAATAATTTTGTTACAATAATATGTTGATTGATAACAGCCTCTACTTGTTGTGAAAACCTTGTTCGACATGGGGATGCCAGCAGCTGTTTTCCATGGAAGGATCAGGACCTTCAGTTTTCCAGAGGGATGAGGCACGTGAGGCATTTGCAGACTTTGAGTGCCTAGATAGCAACATACCGTAAATACAACTGTCTGTCCCTGAGCACACCGAAAAATCTCTCCCTCTGACCTCCTCCAACTGGAAGCCAGTCAAAATACTGCCAGCACCTGCCAGACTGAGCTGGGAGTGCGTTTTCTACATCCCCGGGAGGGGGGGGGGGCATATTTTACGTCCAGACACAAAAATCAGCTTATTATACCTATTTGTAATATCCATAGACTCTATTACAGACTCTATCAAGTTTTGACTTTCAGCTGGAGACGCAGTCAGAAACACACTTTGATACAAACATGGGATTTTAAATGAGGATTTTAAATCAGTTGCAGTAATATCCAAGTGCTTATGAAGAATACAGGACTAAGTCATCATGTAATTGTGCACAAAAAGCTAAATCAAGCCACTGAAAACTTTGCACTGCCCAACTTTCATCACACTGTGGGTGCCAAAACGAAGCAGGTGTCTGTGAGGCCTAACAAGCTCTTTTCACTGATCCCTATACATTACGTCACACGCACTAACGAATTTCACTCCAAAGCAGCCTGCTACATTCATGGCCCTACCCATGCCTGTAATTTATTCAAGGCCAGGACCAGGAATAGGGCGATGAAGAAGGGGAGACGGTGGTGTAGGAGCAGTGTGCTTGAATATTAGTGCGCTACCCTCCCCTGCCGAGAGAAACTGTGTCATAATGCCGGACCCCTTTTATGATTCAAATCAAGGCCATTGTCTCTGTAAGCAACCGGCTCCGCTCTGTGCCGCACAACAACCGAGACACTATACGCGGGCTGCAGAAAACGAGTCCACTGCCATTGGGCTGAGGAGGTGCAGGCTGAGAGAGCAGGGCCGCAACTCAGGACATGGGCCATGGGGATAACAGGAATGCCGTCCGCCTCTCCGCTACCATGTAAACACAAATCACTCTCTTATCTGCAATTCGTCAACTGTCAACACACAAACAAACAAGTAGGCTCGCGCAGGATTAGACAAATTCCAGACTGTTAGCATAATACAGAAGCTATGTCTTTATAGACATAGTCTGAGTTTTTTGTTATTGTTTTTGGATTCCAAGCAAATGCTTGATTTGAAGTAATTGTTTTTGTTACACTGCATTAAACACATTTCACAGAGCCTCACCCTACAGTTTGATTTTTAAAACCTATTAGTTATATTGCCTGTATAACTTAAAGATTCCTCCAACCTCCGGAGTCCTTGTGTTTATGTCAACACGGGTCTTCTGCGTTTCAGGATTTGCAGAGAAGAATCCTAAGCTAACTGAGATACCAGTGGGTTTCAGGTTTTTCTGCGGCATTTGGGACACCCCAAATTTTCTGCCCTCCTACAATTGCTGTCAATTGCAGTTGTGCTAGGTCCTTTAGCTTAGACTAAATGTTTTCACACTCCCAGTGCTCCCAGTTTTGTATGTGATTTGTAGCTATATGGCTCTAAAATGCCCCAAATAGAAGATAACTGTTGATTCACTGAAGATTCTGGAGCGAGACCCCGGCGAGATACATGTTTTTCCTTCAAATCTGTTATGCCAGTTGTGTTATAATAAAGGCTGCTTTCCAATTAGTGTCTCAGCCAAGGGCCCGTTTCTGTTGGCAGATTCGGTCCAGAGCTGCATGACTGCCTCAAACGTCTGGAACTCGGATCACTATGTTTTCCTACCACCATGCTCTCAATTTTCTAGGGAGTCCAATACATCAAACTATTCAGTTTTAGTTGTGAGCGTGTGCGGTAGTGGGTTTTTTTTTTTTTTTTTTTGGGGGGGGGGGGCGCATATGTCCCTGAAGGACCCAATATTGGGAAGCTCAGCGCAAGGACTATCTAGTTTGGAGGAGAGAGAGGGAGGGAGGGAGAGAGAGACAGAGGAGGCGGGGATAGCAGACGCTGGGACAGATCGGGAAGGAAAAGTTTCTCAGAAGTTTCAGGAGGTTAACCGAGAATCACAGCAGCCGTGACCGAGCTGCGGAGGACAATACGGGATTGGGACCTAACGCCACGCTTCCCGGCTGACTTTATGAAAAATCCCCCATCGATTTTGGAGCCTTTATTTTTTGGTGAACTTAACGAAGGATGTATTTCTACTAAAAGCCCAACTTGAAAATCTGGGAACTTTTCCACCGAAATGGAAGGAAATATTCCATGGATTATTTTGTCATTTTTATTTTTTATGCATATTTGTGAAGGTAAGTCTATTTGTACAATGAACACTCGCAGCATAGAAGCGGGCTGTATAGCCAGAGGTAGACTGGACATGTCTGGACAGCCCATCCGCAGTCCGGCTCTAAATAAAACGGGGGCTATCCTTGACTATCCGAGCTCCCAGTGAGCACTGACATGTTTAGCGCCAAATGGATTTCTACGTCCACTTCTTATTTGATTCTTTCATTTAGTCGTTTGAGTTACATGTGGCCTATCAACGGATAATCTTCAAAGTTTTCCAAAGTCCTTTTGGAATAATTGAACCGCAACAGATAATATTAACAGATAGCCGAGGACGTTTACACGCCTCACGTGTCAAAATATCACACACGCACACGCACACAGCTGCTTTTGTGAATAAATCTCACATTGCCGCACTGGGGTAACAGATATATATATATATATTTTAAATGTATCTGATCTTTCTGCAGTAGATGGGTTTCTTCTGTGGGAAAAGTCTGATGACCCTGGGAGCGCTGCTGCTCCACCAAGTTGACAAAAACCCGCAGCGTAGAAAGTGAGCCCCGGTAACATCAGCCGCACTGCAAAAAGTTTGCCTGGGAAGTGTGGGCTGCGAGTATGTTTAACCTAATAAGTTTACAAAACTGTAGGCTACGTGGAGGAGGGGGAGGGGGAGGGGAGGGGAGTGTGTGTGTGTGGGGGGGGCAAGGTGAAAATTTGTTTAACCTAAAGCAGGGGGTGATGCGCTGAAGTTCTCCCATTCTCTCCGAACAAAGGCCTTTTAAGCAACTGAATATTTTTCCCCCCCCCGACGCGACTGAGCAATGACTGTCAGATAAATTCATGTCTCTAAGGTAGACTTGTTTCCGAGCAGAAACGAGCTCAGTGCGCACATGTCAGCCTGTATCTCCATCGAGGAGAGACAAAAAAGGGTTTTATCTGCTTTTGACAAAGTAAACACCAAACATGCGGGTGTGTCTGCAGGATGCCACAAGGGGTAACAGGCCTGCTATCTAGAAAGGATATGCATGAAATCTGTTTCAGTGAGTTTAAAGGAGTCCTATCAATTCGAGTATCTCCATGATATTTTACAGAAAGTTCATAAAACTCTCCCATACTTAAACTATTCCAATGGGACTTTTATAATAGTTTTGCTGTGATTTATTGCCTGAAGGATTATATGTTCCTCTTAGGCTTAATGTGGATTACATCAAATAATTTGTCAAATGTTTGGTTCTCTAACTGATTTCTCCCATTTCCACAGGGTTCCGTTGCGTGGATAAATACAGACCTTGTGAGAATGGAGGGACATGCTTAGATTCACCCTCTCGATGCATGTAAGTGGAACATACTGTAAAGATCTACCAGGATAAGGCTTGTGGGCCAAAGTTTTCTTTCAGCAAAGCCACCAGTTTGACTTTTCTCAGTGTTTGAAATGTACTCAAACCAAAAGTGTAGGCCTTGTGTGTAAATCGATTTACACAGGCTGTTATTTGTCTGTTGGCTCTTCAAAGGTTCGGGGGGGGGGGGATTGATTTCCAGTCAGATACTCCGTCTCAAACAATGATGTGAATATCCCTTCTTTATATCCTGTTTGGCTGTTAATTTACATCATTCACGTAAAAGTGGTGAAAGATAGGAAAAATTGATTAGGCCTGCACAGATGAGCATAAGCAAGCTTCAACATGTTTGGCTGCCACACTCATCTCTTGCACCTGTTAAGGAGCTTTGTCAGACATAAATCACAGCATTATGCTGCACATAGTATGAGTAAAGCTTTCCTTCTGTGTTTTGTGACTTCTTTTTTTTTCATTGTTATTTTCAGTGTGTAATATTTTTCTTTGTTGTGCAGTTTACCTTTTACTAGCACTATGAGTTTCAGGGGAAAGTTTAAAAAAAACTTTTTTTGATGAACTGTCTTCGTTTCCCACCTGCTTTGTGCATTTCTGAGCTCACGTATCTTTTGGCAGTGATAAGGCTTTTGTTTTTCAAATTCATGAAGGGGGGGGGTGGATTACAATAGTCAACTTAAATAGCCTACAGTGTCTTGCCTGGGGGTCATTTGTCCTTTTAAAAAACCCTTTAGTTTAGGAAACATGCATGAGTGTTTCAGATGGAGGAGATAGCGTCATTTATAGAACAAAAAAACTCCTTGGTTGCCAGCTGCTTCCCTCCAAACCAGTAAATGCATTATTTTATTGGAGTGGGCTAGCAGTTTACCCTGCTGCAGGGGTCAAAGTTTAGCCAATACCAGAAATGCATTTTTCACAAGCAAATAATAAGACAAAGATTTATATATAAAAAGTGAATATACTGCCAATAGTAGCCTTTTATACACTGTGTGTATAATGTGTCACCAGACTGCATGTGGAACAAGTAACTACCAACCACATTTTTTCAATCATTAGCTGGAGCCAGGATGGGTGAGTGTCATTAAGTGAGTAAATGTATAATTTTATGCAGTTAGATCCTTTTTTTCATCATACCTGACACCATTTTTGTTGGTATATCATTTATTTTCAACACCAAACAGAAATATCACTTTCCTTCTACTGGATTAAAATTAACGCAACAATCACAATGTTTAGCTTTGTGTGTACATTAATCTCCAGAAGTAATGTCATCACATCACAGGGAATGTGTTTTTTCTTCTTTGAAGAGGTTATTCATTCAGTCATGCTTTGTCTACCTCTAGTCCTTTGTGGTTTGTACACGAATGTGTACATATGTTGGGTGCATAGGAGTTGGGCAATTGTAATCACTATGCTGGCCAGGAAAAAGAAAAACTCAAAGTGCAAAGGGAAAGGTTTTCAAATGGAACGAGACAAATGTCATACCACACAGTGTAGAAAAGAGTCATATAGCAGGGCAGAGCAGTGGAGCAGAGCATGGCCACATGAGCAGTCAGACCTGTCCTAGACAGAGGTGAGTGGTTGAGCTACCCCACCCCGTCCCCTGGGAGCCGAGAGAAACAGGAGATCCAAAACAGCAGAAAAGATCCTTTCTTTCACCAGATACCTGGCTGTAACCTGGCACCATCAGAACAGAGTGTAGAGAGGGAGAGAATAAAGGACACAGCAAGATGAGGCCAACGCGGAAAAGAAAGACAGAAACAAATGCAAATACAGATACACGTTTTTGCATTTGACAGGAATTTGGAGAAGCAGTGGAAAACAACCTTACAAGAAATTTCTGCGGCTCCACAGTTCCACACACAGTGTTCTGTGTGGAGAATGGTCATCTGCTCCTGCTTGTTATCCAGCCTCTGTTATTTAAGTTTTTCTTATGGAAAGTAGCTTCTCAAGTGACCGTAATGCTGTGGTCGACACCATTGTTACTGTCCCAGATCCCAGATACTCTGACCTGTTGGCAAACACAACCATGATATCAAATGAAAGCCTTAACATGTAAGAAATTTCAAAGTTCTCTCATAGTTTCCTATCTTGTTAGTTTTTCTGACTCTATGGGCGTACTGGCTTATTCCTCAGGTGACTTAGTAAAAGTCGCAATTCAGAGTTTCTGATAGGGGATTACAGTAGTAATCCTCAGGAAACTGTTCAAGAGAACAAACTTTCTGATACCCATTTCATCTTTTTCAGTGACCCAGTAAAAATCGGTTAATGCTTTTAGTCTGAAAGGGTTGAGTATTCACACCGGGCTCCATGACCCCTTCTCCCAGCCTAGGTGCTAACGTGCAATAGATGTTGCCTGCAACTGCTAGTCAGCTACTAATTCCTTTCTTTATGATGGCAAATGAACATGATGTAGAATGAGTGGTTGCTCTCACTATTCTTAAAGTGATCCTTTTTTTTTTTAACGTTGCAAAAAAATCAGCTGCACATGCATGTGCCAATTTAAAACAGTGTTCAAACACATCAGTGACCACTGCATCCTAATTGAAATGTGATATCATTTTTAGCAAATGACATAAGTGCTACTACAGTTGTAAACCAGGGTGAGAGTCAGGTTGTGCTGAGCTCAGAATCCATGTCATACATGGGGTTTGTGTGAGAAATTGTATAATTAAGGTAAAATGAGTTTGAAGATGATTCCCATTGACATGGCAGCATTTCATAATTGTGTAGCATATGCACTTAAACATGCCTCTGTGTCTGAGTCTGCGAACATGTTTGTGTGCACTTGTGGGGGTGTGGTTTTTACCAAACCAGGCTTGGTTTGAGGCCTGCAGATAAGTATAACATGTAGGTGAGATTTTGTAGTTCTGCCTGTCTGCTCCAGAGATGAAGTTGCCCAGAAAACACCAGCTCTGCAAATCAACCTTTACCTGTTTATTCGCATGATAAACATTTTACAAGTTATGCACACAGTGTTCAGCTTAATACACGATAAAAAAATTTGAAGTATTCTCTATATGATCCTACTGTGGCCCAGAGTTTTGAACTTGACAGTGAAGGGTTGATGTCACAGAGAGTGCGGCCCTCTAGGTGAGCAGTCAGGAAGTCCTGTTGAAGTGCATTTGGCCCCTCAGCCATTGCCCCGTGAGCAGAATGTGCTGCCTAGAGAGGGCCACAGCGGCATGGTCAGAGGAGAGATAATTAGGCAGATTGAGAGGGTGTCATTCAGAGAGGATCCAGCTGGAGGGATCCGACTGGGGGTAGGGAATGGGTAGAGGGAGGCTGGGTAGGAAGCGGGGGGGGGCTGTGTAGAGGACAGCTGGTGGATGTTGTGATGGTAATCCAGTGAAGTCAGATCTTGACAAAGGGGAAGCATAGGGCCAGGTGCTGCCATTGAGCAGTCAGCTGCCCCCGTACTGTGAGAGACAAGCTTGTGGAGGAATGAAGCCGGTAGCTCAGGGCCCCTCTAGCACATTTTGCTTCTCTCACAGTGCAGCAGCAACCAGGTCCACTCATTTTCTCTCTGTGTGTTGTCCCAGCCCGGGTGGCTCATCCTCTGCCTCTGTCTATCTCGACACAGTGGCTGATCGCAGAGTATGAGGACCTCTTTCCTCTCAGATCCTCAAAGAAGAATGGAAATAAATGTGGGGCTTCTCCGCTTTGTGAGGCCGAAGGATGGATACACTGGTCTTCTTTATGATATAAATGCTTTGCCCTTGGCCTCAGTAGCAGAGTTACCATATCAATTGTGAGTGTTTTGTTGTGACCCTGTAGCGACTCCCAGCCTCTTAGAACATGATGAAAGAGGACATCTTTGACTTTGATAGGGAGCAGACTTCCCAGCCAGTGAAGGAGCTCTTCGTCTAGTAAAAACTTTGTATCTGCCCACTTCATTTTAATTTTGAAAAAAGTTTATTTACAACAGATGAAAATGCATTTTTGAGGAACACAGCTTGCTAAGAAGTGGAAATATACACACATGCCAAGGCACATAGAGACAGATTATATTGTTATCTTAGTTCAGAGCACCTCAGGGCTAATGTTTTCTTTAGCATCTTAATGGTGGATTAGGAAGGAATGCTTAGTAAGATTCCTCCTGTCCCTCTGGTGCTTTCAGGTTATTGTCCATACATCCATTCACCCTGCTTGCCCCTTCAGGAATGCCTTTAACAATGCTCCCAGGCTAGTCTCATTGAAAATGGGATGTTTAGAATGACTTGTTTGATTTGCAATTAGTTACTCTGCAATTTTGTGAGGCAACATATAGCCCATATCACTCATGCTGTCCTGACAGACAGATGGAGCCATTGTCATGTCATTGTCCAGGAAAACTGATGCTTTGTAGACCCAGTAGTTTCAAATGACTTAATAGGAGGACAGTGGTCATATACATGAGGAGATGAGTACTATCTGACCAAGAGGTTACAGCATCACAGGGAGGAAGATTTGGATTTGTTGTCCCTTCTTCTCCCTGGGTCATGAGTGGAGACTGGGAGCTGTGGTTCCCAGGCCCCATCACAGGAAGTGGTGCCATATGACCTCCCTGCGACGCACATCCTGTCTTATCAGAGAAGCTTAAGCCGTTTTCTCAGTGCTTACTCTCCCTGCCACTCAACTTTCTCTTTTGCTTCATTTTATTCCAGCCTTCCTTCTCACCACATGGCTACGTTGTGCTAAAATTGCTTCATTCTTGATTACTTGGAACTTATATCCAAGTATGTAGAAATGAAAAGTTATGTGCTCACTCGCATGTCACATCAGAAAACGAACCTAGTGTGATACTTAATATCAGGTTTGCCGTTATTGTTGCATTGTTGGCACAGGAACCTCCAGTTGGGATTTGTGCATTATTATTCTTTTTGGACTCAATGTATGTCTGAACCACATGCTTATGTAGGGATAAGCCTGCCTCTGAAGTCTCATCCCCTGGCTGTTTGTTATTATCCCGGAGACGGTGACTTTTGAAGAGACATTCAGGCAGGCCTGATTGGAATAGCTGAAGTCCGCCAGCAAAATTTCCCTAGTCTCTCCCTCCCTTTTAGAAGAGGAAGGGATGGGTCCATCATTAAATTATTCAGGAAAAGGCATTCACTTTTCCACTAAGCACACTTTCCACAGACATCTTGATTTTTAACCAGGCAGCATTTTGCCAGTGTTTACCTTTTCCTAATTTAAGATTTATCAGAAGTTTTGGGACTTAACTACTTTGCCAAATAGAAACATATCAAAAATTCTACATTATTTTAATTAGTTTTAGTTTTATAAAATGTTTCATTACGTATGACTGGCCCACAGACTGCTTAAACATCTCAAGTACTTCTTTGGGTGACAGCAGTTGAGATAATAGACATTCTCTGGCTGTTTTCCTGGCGTTCCCCTTAGCTTATCACTAAGAACCTTTGCCAGTGCACCATAAACAAATCACATTCTTTCAAGACTATAAGCATGTGAGAGTATGTGTTGGTCTCAGTCAATCTGTGTGCCAGTTTCTGTCAACATTATCAAACTGGAGTGTGGTTTATCAGATGTTATAGTACTGTTTAATCCACAGTCATTGTGCAGCAAATGTTTGCCCTGAAATGAATAGCTATACAGGCCATTAGAAAGGTCTAATATATCTTTTGTCACATTGTGTTTTTAGGACTAACTTCAGGCTAACTTGAGAGAAAACATTGGACAAGGCATTGTAGTTGATCTTTCATGCTAGGCTCGGGAAAGAGTCTTTTGAAATTTCAAAGTTTTATAGAAATCTGGTTCAGTTTAGGTGGTTGGGTGGGGATTTTGTGGTTGAGTTCAGTTTAGAATGCTTTGAAAGACCTCGACCCTGGGATTCATGCAATGTGGTTATGGGCAAGCGCATTGATATTTGAAAAATGTCAGGGAGGATTCTTCCAAAAATCTGTTGACACTTGAAGTAAATTTGTTAAGCTAGTGTATGAGCTACAAGTGTAAAATATTTTTATTTTTATTCTCTTCGCGTAGCAGATCTGTGCAGTCCCCACTGCCAAGGAAATTCCTGACATTTCCATTCTTGATTTATAACCTTATAAATGTAGATCTGAGTGTTGAGTGGCTACCAGAGGTGAGAAGGATGCGCTGACAGCCTTCCTGGCCTTATAGCCAGATTCATTACTGTTTTTCCTCTCTAGAGAAAGTTAAATGTCCTTGTATTCACATGTTTAATATTCATGCTCAGGGGGTGCTCTGGAAACCTCCTTCTGGAGATTTCAATACCTCCATTGTGTGTCTAAGAACAATTGTTGAAACAAACTTTGCACTTTGTACCGGCAAACACGCATCCCTGTAGACATGATCGTACTTAATTACCAGACTGAATTGGCCCGCGCACAGTGCTCAGTGCTACCTGCATATGTTGGGGATCAATCCTCTAAAGTGCTCCAACTGTCCTCACGAAACCCTGTCTGTCATCACCCCCTTTTCTCTCACTCTGTCTCTCTCTCACCATGGGTTACTGTTGCCAGGCTACAGCCCAGGCCTGTTGGTCCGTGTAAGCCCAGGCCTGAAAGACTAGCTGTTTGGGCCCCCCCCCTCCACACACACACACACACACACACACACACACACACACACACACACACACACACACACACACACACACTACACTTTTATACAAAGGAGTTCTGACTACTTTAGCTCTTTTATTTGGGCCACAAAACGCTCCCCAACCCCCAATCTGGCTCTTTGCTGAGAAAAGGAGAGCCAAGCTGAGGAGAGCAGAGCAGAAGAGGCTGTTGGAAGGGAGGGGGGTGATGTGGATGGGCTCCTGTTGGCAGTATGGTGTCAGTATGGACTCTCATAAAGGAATAGAACTGATTCTTGCTTGCTTGTGGAAAGAGGGGGTGAGGGAAAGAGGCTGTGTTGAGAGAAAGAGACACTGTTGAGGGAGTTTTCCCAAAGATTTGATTTTGTTCTAGTAACTTCGGGTTTGAAAGAATTTGTAAAACTTCGATTAGCTCTTCTCATACAATACAGAAGTTGAAATTGTGCCTCAAGTCAAAAGATGGTAGTTCTATTGTTGCTCTTCCTCTCTTTTTTTCTTTTTTGTCCAATTGCCCCCTGAGATAGGAAGACTCCTTTATAGTTGTTACTTGTTGCTTTGTGGAGCATGACTGTGTGTATGACCCATGTCAGAGATTACAGCCTCTTTGTTCACAGGTGAGCCACCCTCTGACCTCTGGCAGAGAAGCAGCTATTGTATGGGAGAGGGTGAGCTCAGGTTACCCTACTTCAGTGACCCAGAAAGCAGGAAAACTGGCATTGTGTTACAAAAGTATAGGTGACAGAACTCACTTACATAAATCAAATGGGTTTTAGTCGGAGGATCCTCATACTGAATACAGAACAACTGACAAATCCAAGCACACTGCTGGAATATAATAATTCAAATGAGTGAAATGTTTTATGATATCATTTGATCTTTAAACTCTTCCTCCTTTTTTGTCAATATTGCCATCTCATTCCTCCTCTTATAATTTCCTCAATGGATCTTCTCTTTTATGGGTTCACGATACCACCATTCCTCAGACGCTGATTCAGGTTGTAAGTTTCTTTTCTTTGTGTTTGGGCGTGCAGTGATTGTTGCATGTGTTTGCTTTGTTGCAGTGGTGCCTCTGCTTAACAGTCTTGAAAGTGTTTTAAGAGGAACTGTTAATGCATGTGTTTGTGAAGGATGACCACATCTCTTGAGTGGTGTGAAATGGCCCGTGTGTGAGTGTGTGTGTGTGTATGTTGGTTGCAGGACTAGTCCCATAAGCAACACAGCACAGTTGTTTTGGCTTAAAGTCTGGCAGGAGAGGTAAATGCCAGACGCCCAGAGGTGCACTGACAGATGTGGACAGATGCATGGTGCCGGGGCAGCAGCTGGCAAAAACCTTTATATGGGTTGACACGGAGAGATTAACCACTCTGGCCAGTCCCTCCGCTGCACTCAAAGACCTCCTCCTCATCTGCTGCACTCTCTTCCTCAAAGGTCAGAAGTTGACACTCACTAAATATGACTCAGGGGCCCATTGCACAACAGCAGCCAGCACCTGCCTCGTACATTCGCCACAAATAAGGCGGGGCCCGGGCAAAGCCACAGTTCCTGCTCTGCCTTGTGGATTCCACAGGAGCAGTAGAATCCACAAGGTTGTAAAGAGCCTGATAAGGAGACCCTCAGGTGCACTAGGACCAAGTTGTGCGTCTCTCACAGTCTCTGGACTGATAGCACTCTGGTTTGTGTGTTATGGGAGTAGCATGTTGGCAATGAGTCAGGTCTAGACAAAAGAATGTGTTTTGGCTTCTCAGTTTACTGTGCATTTGTAAGGGAGAACAAATCATTTATCAGACCTTGCTATTATCATCATTCTTACCCACATGCACACCTGCACACATATAAACTAACACACACACACAAATAATTACTATCGCACTTAATTCTCATAGCTGAACACACCTTTAGTCCCATTAACTAGTATTTTGGTCTCTGTGGATCAACAACAACATGCACTTGGACACACAATACTGCCTGGAATGAGTTGTAAGTTATTCCCTGTCCAAAGAGGGTCACGATGGTCTCCAGATAATAACAGCCTGTTTAGGCTGTAGCTCTATGGCTTTCATCAGCAGTCAAAAGACCACACTAAAGTGCAGCTCCAGAAAAATTTGACTGTCAGTCTGTGTTGTATGTTTCAGCTCTAAAAGCAACTTTCTTCCTCAGTCCTTTCAAAGCCTTCTTTGTGCCACATTCATGTTTCATTTTTTATTGATACCCTAGATTCCAGACATAGTTAATTTGCCTCTAAATAAACCCAGCCAAGCCATGACAAATAGCCATGGGGACCAAGGGTGGGTGTAAGGGGGAGGGGTGATTGGTTGGGTGTCAGGCTTGCTTGTTCGTCTGTGAGGTTGCTAGGGCAACAGGGATTGTGCATTAGGAGTGAGTGCGGTGTTTTCAGAGCGAGGGACGAGGGATTACAGGAAATATGACATGACATTCTTGCTGGACCAGACCACTCTCTCCTCCTCTTCATAACCCTCTCCACCAATTCCACCTTCTAAACACATTCTCTCCTGCAGAGCAGCCCCACCCCACTCCCTGCAGTCATGACATTACCATCACAATCAGACGGGGGACCTCTGACATCTGACCTCTCAGCACGTGAGAGGAGGGGCTTGTTAGGGGGAAATGCAAGCTGGCGTGCAGAGGGGCTATAGGAGACGGAAGAGTAGCTGTAGTAATTGTGCAAACTCTCTCCCTATATGCCAGCTCTACTGTTGCTTCACTTTAACTTCCACACCAAGTCTGAGCGCCTTAGTGCCGACCTTGTACTATAGTTATCATCATGGGAAAATCTTCTTTCCCTATGGCATTATATAGTTGTTATGCTTAGACTCCAGTTGTTACGCTTAGATCCTCAACTAATTTTTATATACCAAAAAACCTATTACTTTGGAGACATTTTACTTTTTTCTACGCTGTTTCTGTGTATTTGCACATTCTTGTGGATACGCCTGTGTGCCTGGCTCCTTCGTGCTTAGCCCTGTGGCTCCTCCATTTCACTATTGTCTTTGTAAAGCTGGAAAAAAAGCCAAACAAAACTGAGCAGTCTCCAGTTTTTCTGAGCCAGAGCAGACTAGTTGGAAAGAAAGCAGACTATTTCAGTGAAAATCTGGTTCGGGATCAGTTCATCCTCTTTAGCCCAACCTGGAGCGGCTTCAGTCTCCTACCCAGAGGCGAGAGCAAGAAAAATATTTTAGCCTTTGTTTTAGGTTTTTTAGAGAGGGAGGGCATATCAAAAAAGTAAAAGATGTAGTGGTAATGCTCATGTGAAAGAGAACAGATGAAAACCCATTGTTGATCCTGCCCAGGGGTTCCTCTCAAAAGAAAGAGAAGACGGAGCCCAAGGACAGGCAAAAATCCAGCCGTCACTGCCCTGTCATCAGCATCAAACAGCCTGTTTGAAGAGGAGGCTTGTCCCCAGCTAGGGGCTGCACTCTGGGTGTAGAGTTACCAGCTCATACTGACCTCCTTAGTAAGCCAAAACCTTGTCTAAACTCCCGTAGGACCTCCAAAGAGAGCTATAGGAAGCCCTGTTTGTATGTTTATCTCTACTTCTTAGTGGAGCAGGTTTAGGTCAGGCTTACACAATGTCTACACTGCCCACACAACACGTTAGCAGAGCAGTCGTCCACCTGTGTCTACACAGGATGCATTCAGGCCCAGTATTTAGTGTAAGCTCCTCGTTTTGGCATTGCTCGGATCCCAATATACAATCACTGTGGTTACTTGCGGAAAACGGAAGAACACGGAAGACTTGAGGCATCGGGTGTTACACGTGTATAATTCAAAATGCATGTATAGATTATAACTGAAACGTATCTGTTCCGTCAGATGTGTGTGAGAGGGACAACTGAAAAACACAGCCAGAAGACCTTCTATGTACACAATCCACTAGTGTTTTATCAGGATTATGCACTTTTCTATCAGAATATAGTCACTAAGAGGAGAATGTGTTGCTTCATTCAAATACCACAGCTGCTTCTCTTAGTCAGTTGATGCGTGCAGTGTGTAGTCCTCACTTTTTAATTTCCACATTGGCAATTGTTAAGTTTCCAGACTGCTGTTTCTGGGTGTGTTCTTACAAGAACAGAAACAAGAGCTGAGGTGCAGAAAAACTCTAATAATGGAGGAATGTTAGCTGAAATAGAGAAACTGAAGCTTTCCAGCTGGAAATAACAAGTTTGCATTATAAGACATAGAAAGATGGCCTTTCTCCATCTTCTTATTTTAAAGTTTGTGAGTGTAATCTATGTGTGTCTCATTCCATGCACAATGCATTGCATGATTAGTTCTTATTGGGTAAGCTGTGTTCATACAAATTCATCCCGGGGCCCAGAAGCCTTACTCATGCCTTGGCATGAGTAAGGCAGACCTTGCCAAGGTGCCATTGGGTCTTGTTTGCCAGACCCAGAACATGATGGGGAACCGTCCTGCACTGGAGTTTGAGTGTGTCAGCTCTGTCTTAAATACCTTGGTTTGTCAGCTTGAGGACTGTTTTGAGCATCCTAACATTTGTGTGTGTGTGTGTGTGTGTGTGTGTGTGTGTGTGTGTGTGTGTGTGTGTGTGTGTGTGTGTGTGTGTGTTTGTGTGTGTGAATTTGTTTGTCCAGATGTCGTCCTGGATTCATTGGTCCTCTCTGTCAGTACCTGGATCCCTGTCATCGATCGCCATGTCTGAATGGAGCAGCTTGTAAGAGCCAGGTGGTCAATGGTATCCCGCAACACTCCTGTGTGTGCCAGAGAGGGTTCAGAGGTACAGTACATCTATCAGAATTTGTCTTCATTAGAGAAATCAGATCTGATAAGGGAAATGGAAAGTAGGTATGTTAACTGAATGAAATTCACTATTTAATCTCCAGGCCAAGACTGCTCTAACATTGATGCCTGTGCCACAAGTCCCTGTGCCAATGGGGCCCGTTGTGCCAACTGGAATAACCACTACAACTGTTCCTGCCCACCTGGCTTCCAGGGAAAGAACTGCCGCAATGACATTGATGAGTGCCGCAAGCCTGGCGTGTGCCTCAACGGTGGCCTCTGCATTAACACCCTAGGGTCCTTCCGCTGTCAGTGCCAACCTGGATACAGCGGGAGCACTTGTGAGGTGTCCACCCTGCCCTGTGCCCCATCCCAGTGCCTTAATGGGGGCACCTGTCGACAGACCAGCGACCATTCCTATGAGTGTGCTTGCCTACCAGGTAGAATAGCTCTCTATCAGCATAATAGAACACACACACACACACACACACACACACACACACACACACACACACACACACACACACACACACACACAGGTCAGTCTGCAGATCACACTGTTTTTCCAGGCCCCCAACACAGCGCTAAAGGCATACAGATTTTCTCAGCCCGATGACGTAGCTGTTAGTGCTGTTGCTGGGATTTACGCTTCTGTCCCAGGTCAGCTTCCTGTGTGCTATTAATAGCTGCTGATGGGAGATGGGATGGTGGGAGAGTTGTAGAGGCAGCCCGCCTGCACCCTTCTGTACTTTGCTCTGTTCACAACAGAAAGAATTTACTTTATGGGCCTCCCGGTTTCCCACTGGGGAACTAGCAGGAAATGTCTCTTGCCAAAGAGGAAGTCATTGAAACTGTGAGAGATTATAAAACAAGCAAACACTGTGGGGAGTGTAGACCTCTGAGGCAGGCAGGAGTCACGGCTGTTTCTGGCATCGTATGGGAACCGTCATGTAAAGATGTAAACAATCAGACACCCTCTGAACCCTTTTTACTCCCCATATTAGCACCATACTTCCTCTAGCGTGGTATATATGACTCAAGGTTATCAGTAGAAATGTTTAGTGTCTGGAACAGGGGTCACTGAATGTTTGATAAACTCTCATGTGTCACTGTGTGTATCATAATTATTTTCTCTCTCCATCTGTCTCAGGGTTTGAGGGACACAACTGTGAGAATAATGTGGATGACTGTCCAGGTCACAAGTGTATGAATGGAGGAATATGTGTGGACGGAGTCAATACCTACAATTGCCAGTGCCCACCAGAATGGACAGGTACAAATCTATTTATCATATTTGAAATAAACTTTAAATCATGGTAAGTTTGTGTGACTGCATATTTGTCATGTTACCAAACTAGGGCAATACTGTGCTGAGGACGTCAACGAGTGTCTCATGCAACCAAACGCTTGCCATAATGGGGGTACCTGCTTCAACACCATCGGGGGTCATACCTGTGTCTGCGTTAATGGTTGGACTGGAGATGACTGCAGCGAGAACATCGATGACTGCGCCATCGCTGTTTGCTTCAATGGTGCCACCTGCCATGACCGTGTGGCATCCTTCTTCTGCGAGTGCCCAGTTGGAAAGACTGGTAAGTGGGTTTGTCAAAATGCCCCCCTCAGTCCTGGGTGCAAAATTGTTGGTAACTGGCATGTGCTTTCTTTCTTTGCTTTCTCCACAGGTTTGCTGTGCCATCTTGATGACGCATGTGTGAGTAACCCCTGCAATGAGGGGGCAGTGTGTGACACCAACCCCCTTAACGGGCGCGCCATTTGCACCTGTCCTGCTGGCTTTGTAGGAGGTGCCTGCAACCAGGACATGGATGAGTGTTCGATTGGTAAGTCATTTGTTAGGGCCGGGGTCATGTACTTTCGCTTTATTTGTGTCTTGAGTGTATTTCAAATACTGATCCCCAGCCTTCTATCCAAAGGTGCCAACCCATGTGAGCATTTTGGGAAATGTGTGAACACAGAGGGCTCCTTCCAGTGTCAATGTGGTCGGGGATATGCTGGCCCACGTTGTGAGATTGACATCAACGAATGTCTTTCCATGCCCTGCCAGAATGACGCCACATGCCTGGACCGCATCGGAGAGTTCACCTGTATCTGCATGCCAGGTATTCAGACCCGTTAAGTTATATTTGAGCAATGCCAATAAAACAATAAGGAACACCTCAATTCAGCCTGATGCCATTCACATGGGACAGCTCAAAACCGATAGCACAGTGGAACAACTGATTATTTAAACCTGACCTTCTAAAGAAGCATTATCTACAGTGCTGCCATACTCACTGCCAGTGTAGACTGTTATGTAATACATTCCCATTAACATTTGGGGTATGGAGGCACTTCTCTTCCCTCAATGCACTGTACAGCCAGACAGGGTATTAGCTTGGACTAAATGATGGTTTGGACACTCAGTGACAAAAACACAGTGAAACTCTCACGCACAGTCCTACATGCATCCTGGGGTTTTGGGAACTATACAAATTAGAGCTGGGAGTTGGGTCTATAGGACTGGATGTGAGAGAGGGCGAGCAGTTAGGGGGAGGAGTGTGCTGTGAATACTAATGAGTGGTAGAGTGGTGGGAATGGAGTGGAACAATAGGGCCCCTCTGTGCTCCACTTTGCACCCCTCATACACACAGAGAGGGAAAGAGGCCTTTTCCCAGAGCCTCTCCCCCTCCCCCTTCATTTCCAGAGACAGGCCCTTCCTCTTCACCCTCCTCATCATCAGCCAGCCTGGCAAAGCTCATGTGGAGCGGCTGATTATTTCTGATTCCACGCTAGCCTCTCCCCAGGGGCAGCACTCTGATCCACACTCTGCTTCACCTCAATGAAGGAACCCTCCATAGTTTGCTAACAAAGAATGTATAACATGCATCTGGTGAATGGGACACTGACCCAGGGAGGGGTTATGCTCTATGGACAGTAGGGTGTGGTGACTTCAGGTCAACAGAGTGGGAACACTGGGGATGCTCTAGGAATCTTTTTCCCCATTGCAAAGTGTACACACAATTGGATGCACCACCATACTGGCTTGAACTGACACACTGTACATAACTTAACATAGTGGATCGGTTTCAACTCCAAGAACATATGTGAATTGAGTTTGAACTTCTGTCTTCCAGGCTACATGGGGACTTACTGTGAGATTGATGTAGATGACTGTGAGAGCAACCCATGTGTGAATGATGGCATCTGTCGGGACATGGTCAATGGCTTCACATGCACCTGCCAGCCAGGTGAGACTTTTCTGACTTGTATTTCTATTCCATGTGTTTATGTCTATCGCTGTTAACAACTCCAACTCAGTGTCAGCAGCAGTAGTTGTAAGAACAGAAAGCCAAAGTTTAAATATCCCCAGAACTATAGGAGGGAGGGTCTGCCTTGCTATTTCTGCCTGTTGGTGTTTAGAGCCACCACTCTTATAAAAAGGCAGGCCCAAAAGGCTGCCTATCCTCTTGCCTGAACAAAGACACTATTGTGACCCCCGCTCCCCTCCTCTGTGGAATGTGGAAAGGACAGCAGTCTCCCTCATCCTACCCTGATGGTGGGGGTTGGGGGCTGGGGTGGGGGGACAGCAGTCCTGCTAATGAGATTCTTTTCCAGGTCCGCAATTTACATCTGGGACAGACGTCCCCCCTCAACCCCCCATCTAGCTATTGAGCCAGTGGAGCTGATGCAGGAAGGAGGGGTGGGGGTTCCCCAAAAGAGAAAACAATCCCACTGTCTCCTCTAACCCCCCCCGGACACCCGAAGCACCAACACACAGACCATCCTGACAGTGTTAAATCAACTGAGCGATGTGCTACCAATGCACCAATTCACCCCTGTCTGGGCACTGTGCCCACTGATTTCAGTCCTACTCAGTGTCTCAAGCTTTTCGAGCTGGTAGTTTTGACATTGTCATTATTATTAGTGTTATTATTATGATTATTAGTAGTAGTAGCAGTGGTAGTAGTGTTGTCCTCACACATTCCATATAATTTTATATAACACAGAGTAGTGACATTCCAATGTAGGGTAGGTATTGTGCAGACCCTCCAAAATGTACCATAACCTGAACTGAGCTGAAGCTGCATAAGTTGTTTTTTCGCGCCCAGACATTCCATACCACCTGATAGCATTATTATTAATTTATTTTCAGATCCACCTCGTATACGCTTAAACACATCATCAAGGTCACAGGTTTTCTATTGCATTTTGTAGTGGTCATCTCAGCATTGGTCCAAGTGCACAGATGACATGTCCTTAACCAGTCGAGACGCTCTCAAACCCAACCTTAGCCAGACGTCACTAACCTAGCCAAAGACCCCTGGCCTTCTAAGAAGAGACAGAACTGCCCTCTGACCTGAGCATGGTCCCTTCCACTGGACCTTCTTTCTGACCCTTCACCTATGTGTTTGCATGTCCCAGGGTTTACTGGCACCATGTGTCAGATCGACATAGATGAGTGCGCCAGCACACCCTGCCAGAATGGAGCCAAATGCTACGACCGGCCCAATGGGTTTGAGTGCCGCTGTGCTGAAGGTAAGGGCTTCTGTACTTAATAGTTCTCAATGTACAGTTGTTAGACAATACACAGCTCAAGAAGTCTTCTCAGGCAGACGAGCAGATGTGCCTTAACCACTTGTTGGGCTGTGTTTGGTCTTTGTTAAGTGTTCAGTGTTTTGGGGGGTCAGCTATTTCTCTGGATGTCTGCTGGCGAAGCAGACTGACTTGAGGCCCCTAATCCCCCTCTTTCCCTCATCGGCTCTCAGGATCATGGGGTCACTGAGGACCAGCAGTTGCCAAGAAAGGAGTCTTGGTCATCACCTCGACATCTGTTCATCTGTTAAACCCCCACACACCACCTTATGCTGCATCTTAACTTTCATTCCTTTACATCCGTTCATATCCGTGTTTGAAAACACGCCCAGATACAGTGAGCTAAAGTAAATTTTGTCACAAAACCTGCATGTATGAGCTGACTGTGTGTATATGTGGATATTAAACATTTTTGTTTGGACCTATGCCGGCAGAGGAGCCTGCTTCATTGTTTCAGTGGCCAGCTGCTTGGTATTCCCTGTGTTTGTGGGCCCCTTCTGTTGAGTGAAGTGGCCCTGTTTGACGTGGTGCAGTCTATTGTTACCTCCACCACTGAGAACAAAAGCAGGACTGGGAGGCCTGTGTAGGGCCCTTCTTTACTGCTTTGCCCAACTCAGCACTGCACTGCACACATACCACACAAACCAACACTTAGTTGCCTAACGCACAGACACTGTTGACCGGGAAACCACAGACAGATCAGAACCCAAAACTGTTCAAGGTTTTGTAAAGAAAAATGGGAGACAGACAGAGGAAGTTCAACAAAATAACAAATAAACTGGCAAAAGAGGAAGATTAGAAAATCAAGGAAAAACCTAAAATAAATGCAGAGTATTAATATTTTATGATGGAAAAGGGAAGGTCAAAATCAGGTAATTTTTGGGCAAGTTTGTAGCTAGTCATCTCCCACTCCCCCCTTATAATAAGCGCTGTTATTGTGATATAGCTCTGAGTAGCCACGGAGGTCCATCCACCTGTTGTTAGCAAAATAACAGTAACATCTTGTCTCATTTCTTTGTTGAGATTTGGAATGACTACTCCATAAAAGTTTATTATTATTTAGTATTTAGTATTAGCATTTTGACTCTAGCCCTGCAAGCAACTTCCTACAGCCTTTGTTTTTAACTACAGAAACTGGCCGTAGGTCAGTTGCAATTAAGTTGCCAGTTGCTTTGGTTGTTTCCTTAGCTTGCTCAGCGGTTTGTGTGTAGTAGTAGAAAATGATTTCAGCAGTATTGTTTGTTCTTGTTTAGTGCTGTGACAGTTTTTTCTGTCCTTTTCCTTTGTCATTTCTTTATGGTGTAGCGCTGGAGATAAATGTTCATGTCGGTTTTGTTAGTTGTGTGTAGGGTATTATTGTCTTCCAAAATTTAGTCTTTGTCTGGTAAGTAACTCTTTCATTATTTCCCCCACGTTTTACAGGACAGCAAAAATACTGCCACACCCATGAGTTCAATGCAGGTGGAGCTTTTTTAATCTCTGTATTGCTAACATTGCTTCCTACTGCTGCCATCTTTAAGGAGTGTAGGCCCCAGGAGACTGTTTGTTTGTTTTTTTTTAAATAATAAAGGCAATTGCGCCCTCTGCAGTACAAAGTATGTAATGGGCAAGAAAATCACGTATGTTTGACTCTGGATGGCTTTACGTCTGTTCTGTTATCATAATGGCAAAAATAAAATGTGGCTGATGTAAGGAGAGAGCGCAATACGTATTGCGAATCCAAGCGATACATTCTGTGACGATTTTCTGTTACAATATATGGAATTTCAATACATATTCACATCCCTACTTAACATCAATCTCCATTTTTGCTTTTTTCTTCTTTTAGGTTATGAAGGAACACTCTGTGAGAGTAATATCAACAACTGTCAGCCTGACCCATGCCACCATGGCACGTGCATCGATGGCATTGCCACCTACACCTGTAACTGTGATGCTGGCTACACAGGCTATCGCTGTGAGAACCAGCTCAATGAGTGCCACAGCAACCCTTGTCAGAATGGGGGCAAGTGTGTCGACATGGTCAACAAATACATCTGCCAGTGCCAACATGGAACCTCAGGTAAGAGGAAAACCTCCATAAACATATAGTCGGCCCTTGTTAATGCAAACCTTTGAATTAAAAGCTATCCAACATTTACTGCAAATGTACTGCTGTAGGCTATATTCTGTCCTGTGCTCACACATCAGCAAATACTGATGAGGGTGATAACAGTAATTTGAAAAAAATATATCATTTTACATTTTCTGTACTGAGACATATTTTCTGCCATTCTTAAAATGTTTAGAAAATTTAACATGTCTAAAGTCGTAACTCCTCTTTGTCAATACAGGCACAAACTGTGAGATAAACTTTGATGATTGTGCCAGTAATCCATGTGACTATGGCATCTGCAAAGATGGAATCAACCGCTATGACTGTGTTTGCAAACCTGGCTTCACTGGTAAGGCCCTCCGGAAATGAAAGCACAAATTTGAGATGAAAAATCGATCCCCGCTGTTGAAATGTTGAAAAAACACACTTTGATTATGTCTAACATCTCTCCCTTCAGGTTCCAAGTGTAATGTTGAGATAGATGAGTGTGCATCTAGCCCCTGTAGGAATGGGGGGACATGTGTGGATGAAGAGAATGGATTTCACTGCCAGTGTCCTGAGGGCTTTAAGCCCCCTTACTGTTACTCCCAGGTGGACGAGTGTGGCAGCAGCCCATGTGTCCATGGCTCATGCAGGGATGACATCAACGGGTATGAACTGTTATAGCATTTGTCACAGTTTACAGTGACTCACATGGCTATGTGATATCAAGGAGAAACTTGGCACTATCTTGCAAACCTGTTGCTAATCCTACATGTTTCAACTTGTACATCAGTTCATTGTTATTTCACTTTTACAACTTGGCATCTTTTGGATTAATGACTACTCCTGTATTTCCAGTTACCGCTGTGACTGTGAGCCCGGATGGGTGGGAAAGAACTGTGACCTGGACCGGAACGACTGTTTGCCGAGTCCCTGCCAAAATGCGGGCACATGCATCGACCAGCTCAATGGTTTCATTTGCAAGTGTCGTCAAGGCTTCAGAGGTGAGAGGGTGGCACAACACAGAGTAACTGCTGGAGCCTTCAACATCAAAAAGTACAGCACAAAGAGAGGAATCCATGTGCAGCGCATGCAGAAACTGAAATTATGACTGAATATCTTACAGACTTTATTAACATCTTAGTCTAAAATATTCCTACCATGTCTTCCATCATTTTCCTCCTCCCAACGTCTACCTCCCCCTAGCGGTGTCTTAGAAATGTGTCGATACGTTCACCAGTGTCAGGCCAATTCAGTGCTGTAATATGTTTTAATGTCTCCCCTGTGCCTCCAACAGGTAACCTATGCCAGGTGAACATCAACGAATGTGCTTCCAGTCCCTGTCTGAACAAGGGCACTTGCGTGGACGGTGTGGCAAGTTTCACCTGTCTGTGTGAGCTCCCTTACAGTGGACACACTTGTGCTGAGGTCCTCACCCCCTGCTCCCCTAACCCCTGTGCCAATCATGCCATCTGCACCCACACACCAGACTATTTGGGATATCAATGCAACTGCCAGCCAGGGTGGCAAGGTTAGCAAATTTTGTACTTAGTATCTTAATGCCTGCTCATCTATTGTGAAATAATTTCTCTGGAAGCTTACTGAAAGCCTTTGTGCATATACACTTATAATCTTGAGTTAAACCTTATTGTACCTGTCCTTTGCATTTTTTCAGGTCAGTTGTGTAACATAGATGTGAATGAATGCATCTCAAACCCCTGCAAGAACCGTGGGACTTGCACTAACACACTTGGAGGCTTTGTGTGCTCCTGCAGAGCTGGGTATACTGGGCTTACCTGTGAAACAGACATCAACGACTGTGCCCCTAGTGAGTGGCCACGTAACCTTAGCTTGCCGTTTTACTGTAATTGTCTGTTACTGTCAAATACAGTGCTAGGTCCATATATGTTTACATGCTTGACCAAAGTCATCCTCTCCCTTCGTTCCAACAGACCCATGCCTAAGTGGCGGCTCCTGCACAGATGGAATGAACACCTTCCACTGTAGCTGCCTACCAGGCTTCACTGGCCCCCGCTGTGCTTTAGAGATCAATGAATGCCAGAGTTCCCCCTGCAAAAATGGAGGCACGTGCACAGACTACGTTAACTCCTACACCTGCACCTGTAGGCCTGGCTTTACTGGCATTCACTGTGAAACCAACATCCCTGATTGTACTGAAAGGTGAGTGTGTGTGTGTGTGTGTGTGTGTGTGTGTGTGTGTGTGTGTGTGTGTGTGTGTGTGTGTTTGTGTTTGAGTCATATAAATATCTCATGATGTATTTTGTCAACCTGCTTATATACAAACATATATAACTACTGAAACATGACAATAAAACTTGTCCACAGCTCTTGTTTCAATGGAGGGACATGCACGGATAAAATCAACGGCTATTCCTGTACCTGCCGCTCAGGCTTCACCGGCTCCCACTGTCAATATGAAGTCAATGAGTGCGACTCCCAGCCATGCCTGAACGGCGGCATCTGTCAAGATGCCCTAGAGTCTTTCCGTTGCTCCTGCCCCAGGGGCTATACCGGCAATCGCTGCCAGGTACACACATACTCATTGACACTCTTGAAATGTCTTGTAAAAGCCTTGAGTCTCTATACATGTATAGTTATAGGCCAATAAATGCTAATCCTTTTTCCTTTTTCCCCTTACCTGCCCAGACACCAGTGGACTGGTGCAGACGCTCATCTCCCTGCAAAAATGGAGGGCGGTGTCGGCAAAAGGATGCTTCCTTCATCTGTGAATGTGCTAATGGCTGGTCTGGACGTTACTGTGACATCCCTTGGGTCTCCTGTGAGACAGCTGCTCGCCAAAGAGGTACTTTTATGTTCTGTGTATGATGACATTTAACTTCTTGGTCTGTTTGTGTTTTGATTGTGTAATAAGTTAAATTTTCTCCCAAATCTTTCTAATTAGGGATCCAGACTGATGAGCTATGCCACCATGGTGGTCACTGCGTCAACGCTGGGAACACCCACTATTGTAAATGTCCCGCTGACTACACTGGAAGCTATTGCGAAAGCCAAGTCGACCACTGTGAAGACAAACCCTGCCGCAACGGCGCCACCTGCAGGGGATATGTGGGAGGATACCAGTGTGATGTGAGTCAATTGCTTCGTCAATGATATGTGCTTCTCTGTCAGACTTCAGCAAAGTCAGTATTCACACAGTGCTGCGTGACAGTTGTGAAGATTATATGTTTGTCATCTTCATGTCATTACAGTGTATGCCAGGATATACTGGACAGAACTGCGAGATAGAGATCAATGAGTGCCAGTCGCATCCTTGCCAGAACGGAGGCACTTGCATTGATCTGGTGGGACATTACATCTGCTCCTGCCCCCCCGGCACACTGGGTATGCAGCACATATTCAGCAGAAACCTATGTTTATTACTAAAGAGACTTCACTATATGTTACTAAGGATAATAAATATTTAATAGTATATACTAATCCTCTCTTTTAAAGGTGTTCTCTGTGAGATCAATGACAATGATTGTGCTCCACCCATGAGGCTGCGCGGTGCTCCTCCTAAGTGCCTGAACAATGGCACCTGTGTCGATAGAGTGGGTGGATACCGCTGCAATTGTCCCCCTGGATTCACAGGGGAAAGATGTGAGGGAGACATAAATGAGTGTCTCTCTAACCCCTGCAGTCCCTCCAACAGTCTTGATTGCATCCAGTTGCCCAATGACTACCAGTGTATCTGCAAGCCTGGCTTCACAGGTTAGACAACTGCTAGCAACTCCCCCTGGCCTCTCAATATGCATTGTCTTTGTGTAAAAATACTCTCTTCCAGTTGTAGAGCTTTACCATCAGTGTGTTGTTTTTAGGTCGGAGGTGTCAGAGTAGGTTCAGTGTGTGTGAGTCGCAGCCTTGTCAGAATGGAGGAGCCTGTTCTATATCCAGCAACTCTGCACTGGGATACACCTGCACCTGTCAGCTTGTAAGTGTACATTCACATTAAGGGTTTAAACACCACCTTTGATTTTGTAGTTTTTGCATTACAGCTTTTCTTGTTTGTGTATTTAAAGTTCACAATTTAAGTGCAAAAATGATATCTGTCTTTAGGGTTATACTGGGCCCAATTGTGAAAGAAGCATGTCCTGTCGGGAGTTGTCGTGCTACAATGGAGGTAGCTGTGCACCTACCACAAGGGGGGCACGTTGCTCCTGCCTTCCAGGTTATGGCGGGCCCCAGTGTCAGCATCGTAGTAACGAAGGCTGCTCCTCCCAGCCCTGTCGGAATGGAGGGTTGTGCACTGAAGAGACCAGCTTCCCGTTCTTTCACTGCCAGTGTCCAAATGGCTGGACAGGTAAACGGTGCGAGCAGAGTAGCAGTTCTCCTGACCTCCCAGCACCCGCATGCCCTCGAGCAGACTGTCATGGCAAAGCCAATGATGGTGTTTGTGACAAGGAGTGCAACACATTCCCTTGTCTCTGGGATGGAGGCGACTGCTCTCTCGCAGTGAACCCCTGGGCTCGTTGTGCAGACCCTCGCTGTTGGCGTGTCTTCAATAACAGCCAGTGTGATGAGTCCTGCAACAATCCGGACTGTCTGTATGACAACTTTGACTGCAAAAATAAGGAGAAAGTTTGCAAGTGAGTTTACTTTTACTGTTAACGGGATTACCCATAGTTTTCTTTTCTGTACTGATTTGTAAACACTTAAGCTGATCCCTGTGCTTATGTTGTCTCCAGTCCAATATATGAAACATACTGTATCGACCACTATGCTGATGGACGGTGTGACCAGGGCTGCAACACAGAGGAGTGTGGCTGGGATGGCTTGGACTGTGCAGGGAAGGTTCCAGAATCACTTGCTGACGGCGTCCTGGTTTTGGTAGTCCTACTGCCTCCAGAGGAGCTTCTCCGCACCAGCACAGCTTTTCTGCAGAAGTTAAGTGCTATCCTACACACTACACTGCGCTTCCGGGTGGACCAAAATGGAGAGGCCATGATCCACCCTTACACCCGCCGAGCAGCACGCCTCAAGAGGGAACTGCAGCCTCAGCAGGAGGTCATCGGGTCAGTCAGGCATACAGTAAATATAAAACCTGAAGTCTTTCCGGTATTTTGTACATTACACTAAACACCTGCCTCTCTGGTATTACTGCAGCTCCATAGTGTACCTGGAAATAGACAACCGTCTGTGCTCTAAGGACTCTGAGGACTGTTTCCCTACAGCTGAGAGTGCTGCAGAATACCTTGGAGCCCTGTCAGTCGTAGAAATGCTCCGCTTCCCTTATCCCATCAAAGAAGCCCGTGGTGAGTAGGGATACTTAAGAACACAAAAAAGGACTAGTAAGACTAATGAGGCACAAATATGTAATCCCTACATCTCTTCTCACTACAGGTGAAAGGATAATAACTGAGAAAAATATACCTCAATGGGGCAAGCTGATGCTGGTGGGGATAGCTTCTCTTTTCCTTTTAGTCATCCTTGTGATAGGCATGTTGATTGCTCGTAGAAAGAGAGAGCACAGCACCCTTTGGTTCCCTGAGGGCTTCTTCCTAAAAAAGGAGCCCAGCAGCAACAAGAACCGCAGGGAACCTGTTGGCCAGGATGCTCTGGGAATGAAGTAAGTTATCTGTGTCCATATTGTTGGAACTGAATTGCTTTAGCAATACACTTTGGACTAATTTTAGGACTTTGTTTTGAAATGAAGTGTGTTTCCTTGGGCCATCATTGTTTAACATATTCATCTGTAAACAGACACATGCCAAAAACTGTGGAGGAATCTCTCCTTGGCGATCACAGTGACCAGTGGATGGACTCAGACTGCCCAGAGGCAAAAAGGCTCAAGGTCAGTTACACAGCTTCTTCACATTCATAAATTGTCCTAAACAACTGACATACACACAAGCAAAAGAATGTATATGTAAACTTTAGCATGTCAGCCTGCATTTAAAGTAAGTAATGACATTGGGTTTTCTTCAGGTTGAGGAGCCGAGTATGCTCTCAGACAGTGAAGATGCAGTGGACAGCAGACAGTGGACACAGCATCACCTTGCTGCCGCAGATATTCGTGTGCCTCCCACCATGGCCCTCACCCCACCTCAAGGAGAGTTTGAAAGCGACTGCATGGACGTTAATGTCAGAGGCCCAGGTTGGTAGTGAAAAACCTTTTTCAGATCAGAACTGTGATTTGCACATTTACATTTTTTTATACTTTCTTTTTACGATCTGTTACGTTGAGCACTTCAATAGACGTAAACTCACCAATGCCTGTTTTCATCTCCTACCAGATGGTTTTACTCCTCTGATGCTGGCATCATTCTGTGGAGGCGGCTTAGAGCCTGAGGTAGCGGAGGAGGAGGAGAATGAGGAGTGTTCAGCCAACATCATCTCTGATCTAATATACCAGGGCGCGTCCCTTGCTGCCCAAACAGACCGAACGGGTGAGACAGCGCTCCACCTGGCTGCCCGTTACGCCCGTGCTGATGCTGCTAAGAGGCTGCTAGATGCCGGGGCAGATGCCAATGCTCAGGACAACACAGGACGTACCCCACTACATGCTGCAGTGGCTGCAGATGCACAGGGTGTCTTCCAGGTAAACAAACACAGACACGTTTAGTGGCTAATTTAGGGGTGGAAATGCCTCTAACTTATTCTAGCTCCTGTTTTATATAAATTGAAAAGTTCAACCCAATCTTAACCATCCTCCTAGATTCTGATCCGAAACCGGGCTACAGATCTTGACTCCCGGATGTATGATGGCTCCACTGCACTGATCCTGGCTGCAAGGCTGGCAGTAGAGGGCATGGTAGAGGAACTGATCACTTGTCATGCTGATGTCAATGCAGTTGATGAATTGGGTAAGTGAATTCACTCAAGTGAATGTCCTGACGCAGATTTTCCTATTTGTTGATGATAATTACTGAAACCATAGATTTGTAATCTCATTGTTTGTTGTTTCTTCTAGGTAAATCTGCTTTACACTGGGCTGCTGCCGTTAATAACGTGGATGCCACTGTTGCCCTGTTAAAGAATGGTGCAAACAAAGATATGCAAGATCTCAAGGTATGACATCTACCTATACTGTAACCATACTTTCAGTATTGGCCTAACTAGAGATAGAGTTGTATCTAACGCAGCCGCCCGTCTGTTTTTCTTTTCAGGAGGAGACCCCTCTGTTCCTTGCAGCCCGTGAGGGCAGCTGTGAGGCTGTGAAGGTGCTGCTGGCTCACTTTGCAAACAGAGAGATCACAGACCATATGGACAGGTTGCCAAGGGACATTGCTCAGGAGCGTATGCACCACGACATTGTTCAGCTTCTTGATGAGTACAATACAGTAAGAAGTCCCCAGGGCCATGGAGGGGCTGGACACCATCTCACTGGGGGACATACACTGTCTCCTCTCATGTGCCCTCCCAGTGCCTTCCTGCCTAGTCTGAAGAACACCCCACAGGGAAAAAAGAATCGTCGTCCTGGGGCCAAGGGTTCCAGCCTGGGAGGCCAACATGCTGCCAGTCTGAAGGAGTCAGTCAAGGCCCGCAGTAAAAAGCTGACCTTGGACATGCAGAGTGCCTTACTGGAGAGCTCAGTTACCCTGTCCCCGGTTGACTCACTGGACTCACCCCACGGGGGAGCTAACAATGCTGGCTACATCACCAACCCCACTTCCCCCGTGGCCATGCAGTCACCAGGGCTCTTCCACTCCTCCATGTCTGTTCCAAACACCCCAATGGTACATAGTGGCATGTTGGAGGGAGGTGGCCCTTTTGCTGTGTCTCTAGCACAGCTCAATGACCTGGGAGCTGGAGGAATGTCCTTGCAGGGACGTGTCTCGATGGCTTCTGATGTCAACCATGGCTATGTGCTGAGTTCAGGCCAGATGGGGCTTAACATGGGCATGGTCAGTCCTGTCAGTGTGCCCTTTGACTGGCACAACCGGATGCCCCCCTCCTCCCAGTGTGGTCAGCAGGTGGTGAATCTTGTGCAGAGTAGCCAGGCAGGCATGCACCCCCAGAGCCCAGCCATGCAGCAGCAGAACATGCTGATGCACCAACAGCAGATCTTCCGTAATCCTATGCTGCAGCCCACACCTGTTACCTCCACACCCACTATCAGCCCAGTCAAGCTGCCCTCCATCGCTGAGCAGCAACAGCAGCAGCAGCAGCAGCAGCTCATCAACCACACCATCACAAACCAGCAGAGCATGGCCCGCATGGGCACCGCCACCCCACCAACACCCCAGACCTCACAACCTCCACCATCCTTCTTCCAGCAGCAGCAGATGCCTCAGCAACCTTCTCAGCCACAGCCTCCTGCTCAGCCTCCGCAGGCAGCCACACCAGCAGCTCAGCCCGCTCAGCCTCTGCCCTCCCAGCCTAGTAGCAGTACTGCAGGAACGGAGGATTACCCAACCCCTCCCTCCCAGCACAGCTACTCATCCGCACTAGATGCCACGCCCAAGCATTACCTCCATTTGCCCAGTGAGCACCCGTATCTGACCCCCTCCCCAGAGTCTCCCGAGCCCTGGTCCAGCCCCTCTCCTCACTGTGTCTCCGATTGGTCAGATTCCACACCCAGCCCAGCCGTTGCTGGCCCTGCCCAGACCCAAATTACTCAAATCCCAGAGGCTAATGGCAAGATGCAGGTGTTTGCGTGAAGATTCCATGGCCTCTGCTTGGAAAAGGGACCTGGGGTAAAAGAATTTGTGGACTGGCTCCTGGGCCTGTCTGTGTTTATATGTGTCAGCCTGTTTCCAAGATTTTCATTGGATTTGGATTGACTATGTTTATCACGAGGACCGTCTGCTAGTGATTTTTGCAGAGAAAAAAAGTAAAGGGAAATGTGTGTTGTCTGAAAAAAACAGCAGACAATTTAATGAAGTAATTCTGTCACAGATGGACTTGTTTTTTATTATAAAAAAAAAAGTATATGAAGAAAACCAAGTCTTTCATTTCAAAGACTTAGGGATGCTCTCCTGATAACTAACAAACATTTAAAAAGTAGATAAGAGAAAAAAGAAAATTTTGAAGGGAATTCATTTATTTTTATTTATTGTTTTTATCTCTCTGAACTGCTTTTTTCTTTACATAAACATAACATCACATAATGTGCCACCCCCTCTTATTTTATACAGACCGATTACATTTCTATTTAGCCAGTGTGGCAGATGATGGTAAAGGAATTTAATTCATTATTCAGACCAGTTGACTTACAGACAGAGGATTTTCACCTCTTGACTGATATTTATTCAGGCCAACAACAGCTGGTAAGGAGGATAAACTGGTTCTAGCAAATATATATTGAGATTTGCTCAGCAGTAGTGGTATGTTCAGATTTGATTGAATTTCGGTAATTGATTACTTTCCATATGAGTATTATGAATAAGAATGTAGATGAGTGTCTCTGAAGCACTTCAAGTGTAAAGGTTCGTAGGGCAAGTGAGGGTAAAATACAACATTTAACTACAATGGATATTTATAATGTATGGGTAGCGTTTAATCCATGGAAATTTTACGTATGACCTTTCAACATAAATGCTCAGAGTAAAATTTTAGTTTTAATGCTCCCATTTCAGCTGTAGCTTCTCACTGACTTTACAGGACTCTTACCTCCAGTTCTGCTGCCGGCCCTGACACCTGCAGTAATGAAGCTTGTTCTCATTCACTTAAAGAAACTGTTTCAAACAAAGAATTGTTTGCCCTAAAAATCAGCCTCTCACTGCCCTTTTTAGTTTATGTATTCATTTTTTGTTTGTTGCAATTGTTTTATACTCTGTATATTTGTGGAAACCATGGATACCTTTTTTAAACATCACTTTGGATGTACTAAGCTATGCTTATCAGCTGCTATTTTATATCACTCTTCCCTGCAAACATTCCTGCATTTTGTCTCTTATTGAGTCTGGACACCGTGCCTTTCAGCAGCATCCAACAGAGAATGGAACCAGATAACAGACAGGTGGAAGTTTAATTTGTTGAGGTATTGTCACGTCCTTCACTGGACTAAATGGAACCATTCCTGGACTATCTTTGGCAGTTGAGTTCTCGTTGACACTCTCGCTTCGTCCCCGGTGGTGTCTGTGGTGAAGTGGTCAGTGTGAGGGTGTGGCTGCTGGGCTGTGACTGCTTGTGCCCTGTCACTCCCCAGGGAGGTGTTTTATGGCATGCAGCGGGACAGTTCCCCTGCATCTACAGTAGCTTCCAGTCCAGGGGCTGTGGAGTTGCATCTTAAGATGATTGTTAGAAGAGACTGAAGTTAAAAACACTACTATGTAGTGCTGCACCCTTTCACTTTTTACAAAATTCTGAGATGACACTCCCAGTCATCCAACTAACACCTTGTGTAATGTCTGACCAACTCTTTATCCTGACATTGCCTGAGTGTGTAGGATAGAAGTCATCCTCTCCTTACACACTATGGACATTTGAGCATAAAGTCAATTGGTAATAGTAGAAATTTGAGAAAGTAACCTTTGCATTTTCATCTTGCGACATCATGAACAAAAAGTACTACGCCACCACTCTTAGCTAATGCTTTTGTGGTGACCTAACACAGCCCCTTGTCGTGTCGTGTCTGAGTTTATCATTTATCCATTGTTTTATCCATTCACTATAGACCCAGCCACTCCTCTGTCACGCCTGGGAAACATGTTGTTGTTCACAGTCCAGTTCAATTTTTACTTACAAGGAAAACTGTTTGTTTGTTTTTTATTTTTATATATATCTGGTCTTTTTGATTTCCCTACCAGGTCGCACTAAGTGTTTTGTACATTTCAACCTCCCAACTTCTGTTTGTAAATATGTTTGATCTGGGTAGATCTTTGCTTGAGAAGTCTTATGTTTCTAAAAATGATTGTTATGTACTAAAAAGGACAAAAATAAAATGTACTTCATTTAGCATTATTTGAAGCTGAGGCTGTGACTGATGTTTTATTGGGCTTGTGTTATTAGAACAGTCATAGATATTTTCTATCATAATTAATTTCAATACTTGTTTAAAAAGTAGTTCAAAATCATTGTACATAAAACTTTTCCACAGTTTTTCTTTCTACAGTCAAAGTTGTAAAATAAGTTACTTATAATAAAAACTGTAGGGAACTACATTTTTGTGTCCTCGTGTTCAGTGATTGTTTCATATTTTAAAGAAGGATGTTCAGTAATTCAGGTCCCCATAATCATAGCTCTCAGATGTAGCTAAGATGATTTAGTTTTATAGTCTGAAATGTTACTTGTTCAGCCCAATACAATAACCCTAGCACTACAATACATGTTATCTTGGTGATTCTTAGGTTTAATAATTAATTTTTGGATTTTTGATCTCAGACTTTTTGTTAATATTATATTGGACAGCATTATATTCTAAGTTGCCTATTTTTTTAGCAATGAAATTCCAGCTACAGCCTAAAACATTACCAGAACAGCGAGACACCTCTTTGATCTGTCTAGATCAACATAATGTAGATTATAACGTACATTTTGAGCTTCACAATGTTAGTATTAGTTGCAGGCAAAATATTAGATTAGATTGAATATGTAGGTGATCCGGATATTGTGCCCATGTCCATCAAATGTACTTCTATACTATAAGTTCAAAATGGAGATAGAGGGGGAGGGTTAAAAATAACCTACTCCTTATTCTAGTACATACCCATCTTTCTCAATATGTACAGACTGTGATCTCTCATCTTATTTTTAGCTGTGACCAGTAGCTGGTAATAGTCAAAGACTAAGACTCCTGTCTATTTACTTGGGAGTTTAGCTTGCTCTGTAGATTTGCCATACGGGAGATTAAACCCAGACTCAATTACAGTGCCAAACTGCTAGGAGATACCGCTAAAAAGATTACCATAAAATTACTACATTAGAGCAATAACGGTGAGTTTGGTGTGACTGATGTAATTTACTGTATTTTTTATTAAAAATACTATCAGAGCAAAAATACTGCTGGTGCTCCAAACAGGTCTTGTGCTTTGATTACAGGGTTTTATTGTTTTACTCCTGATTCCAGTGGCAGTCTGCTCCCCAGTGTTTCATCCAGTCGACCGCAGTGACTTGTACGACAGGGATTTTGGTCAGAGCAGGTGTAAAGCACCGACCCAGGAGGACCAGTCTCCCCCGTCAGGGGTCTACTGTGATATAGGCTGTGAGGATGAATGTGGGTTGGTAAATGGACAGTATGAATTTTTTTTTTTTTTTTAATTTATCATTTAGGTATTGTTCATCAAATATTTTCATTGAGCTAACAACTTCAGTTTATTTAGACTTCATTTCCACTGCAGGATATCTCATTGCACCTGATCAAAAATGTTCTGTAATTGAATCTCAGTGCCCAATCGAAAATGGAGAAAAAATTGCTTGTTTTTTTTGCAAAAACATTTAATGTGAAATTAGCCAAGTTAGCCAACACATGCAGCCAACTGAGCAACCAAGTAGCATTAGAAGTGAAGAAAACATAGTAAATATTGAACCTGTGGGTTTGGCTACAAGACATTTGGTTTATTATGCATAAACTGAGTGATATTTTGCTTAAACTGAGAGGATATTTTATATTTTTGTGGCTAAAATCACTCAATTAATTTCAGCAGTTTGATAGATTACTATGATTTGAACTATATGCACTCACGGTGAATTTAAATTTTTGATGACTAGGGGGAGGGTATTTCTTTAAAGCGGGCTGTTTGGAAGACCAGTTTAACAAAGCACAGCTAGTGAAAGATTATATTGGAGCACTGCCAGTAACTACAGATTCCAGTCCAGGTCCTCCAGAGAAGAAAGGACGACCCCGTTAACTTTCACACTGGATGGGACCAGTACAGAACTGGATTTGGACAAGCATCGGGAGAATACTGGTTGGGTGAGAGTTGAGATTTGGGATTTAGATTTTGTTATTTCTTGAACCAACTAGTCTGAAGTATGTTGTACTAACATTGTGTTTTTGTGTACACAACTTTTCTCCAAAGTGCTTTGTTCCATCGCTGTATAAATGTTGTCTCCCGCAGGTCTGGAGAACATTCATCTCCTAATTCTAAGGAAGAGCTATGATCTGAGGATAGAAATGGAACACTTTGAAGGGGCAAAGGCCTGCGTCCATTTTTTTTTTTTTTCCTTCTCCTTGGGTCCAGAGCAGGAGGGCTACAAACTTAGTTTTAGTGGCTTCAAAGATGGAGGAGCTCGTGAGTCTAATTGATTGTGAAAGGGTAGGTTCAGTGCCCGTGTCATTAAAAGCACATGTGTTTTTCAGGGGACCAAGGCTCAGTACCTCATAGCCATTACAACATCACTAAGACCTTCATTCAAATGTCTTTTTCTTTCCTATTTTCCAGGAAATTCACCAAGTGAACGTGATGGTCAGAAGTTTTCTACATTTGACAAAGACCAGGACACTCATTCCACTAACTGTGCTAAGACCTACCTGGGAAGATGGTGGTATGATTGTCACAATGTTAATGCCAATGGTCTTTACCTATGGAGCAGCTCAACCTAATGACATTGGAATCAACTGGGTATGAAGATTTTTGAAAGCCATTGCAGTAAAGGCCCAAACAGTAATGTTAATAATTAAATAATAACCCTATTATTTTTAAATATGGCTCATTTATTTTGTTTCATAATGCATTACTTATTTATTTCTTTGTGTGTTTGCCAGTCTGTCTGCCGAATGGATAGATCATATGCAGTATGATACTATTATTCCTTACTTAAATTGTTTTGTAAAAACATCAGACTACAATAATCTTCTTTGTCAAAATCGTTACAGCAAAATGAGACATATCAATTTTGTATTGGTTAAATTGCTGTGCTCTTATTTTCCTTAAAATTAACCGTCAAACATATAATCTTCTTAGCTTAGGAAAAAAGAAAAGTTAAGTGCTTATATTTCAAATTTCTGTTACTATACAGTATTTACTGTAAAAATCTGTAGAAAGTTTAAATTGTTTACAATATTGCACAACAAGAAAGAAACTCCTAAGAGGCTAGGTGCATGCATACAGTAAAGAACATGAAGAATTAATATTTTTGTAGCTACTGTTTCACACAGATCACGGGCAGCCAACGTCCGACGGCCCCGATTCATGTTCATTGCTCCTCAGAAGGAAACTTCTGTCACCTTACGTCAGGACATTATAATTAACAGTGACAGTGACAACAAGCTGTGTATACGCCAGTCAATCACTGTGTCCTTAGGAATAACATTTATAGTCTGTGCGACTCGACAGTCACATCTTTATTTCTTCCCTACCCTCCTCTGCAACATGCGCAGCACCCCAAGAGTAGCATTTAATACTCTGTCATGTTTAAAGATCAACTTGTAAAAGGTGTCCAGAGGCAGCTGACCGGTCGGATCTGCATGCTTCAGTGCAGTCATGGGCATGTACAGGCGGTTGGTCTGGTGGCGCAGAGGCGGCTCCCTGGCTGTGATCACGTTAACTGTTTGCTGAGTGATGAAAATAAAAATATTTCAACACTGGAGGGGACTTCCTCATTGTGCATTTTCACCGACAAAGCTGGTTATTTTTGGTGCCCTTTTAAACTCAAACAGAAACACAAGTGTCATCACTTGCCTCAGCCACTTCCTCTGGTGTCTGGCCTAACGAGGCAAAGACCTTTTTTGAGTATGGCAGGTAAACGTCACGGAAGATTCTGGCAGTCTCCTCGTCTGTCCCTGATAGATCCATCTTCTCAGCGTCTTCGTACGCTTTCCTTTCAAACTCTGTCACCACAGGGCCAGGTTCCACTAGAGTCATCCTTGTGACAGAGACAGAAAAAAGACACACATGTAGGACTGATGCTCCATTGCGGTCAACAAGTTGTAAAAAACCCTATCGTTGCGGGCTTACTAACTCAAGTTTTACATGTAGGGTGGCTGCATTAATGTATTTTTCAGGACATGTAAATACTTGATGTTAAACTTCATTGCTTGTACTGCCAGACTTTCACAAAATCCTTCCACGGCAAATTTGGAGGCAGAGTAGACATCATTGAACAGAAGCCCTGTGTAGAAATAAAAAGAGACCCGTTAGCAACCTCTTAACTCCTTTTTTTTAATTGTTAGCGTCTTCTGTAATTTCACTGACACACAAAAAAAAAAAAAAACACACCCTGAATTCCCATCACGCTGCTCATCACCACAATATGGCCGCTCTGCCGTCGCTTCATGTCAGGCAGCACCTCTTTCACCAGCCGTGCCAGTCCAAAGAAGTTTGTGTCAAAGAGCTCCCTCATGGCAGCAATACTCTGGCATTCGAGCGGCCCAATCATGCCAACCCCTGCGTTATTCACTATAACAGCAGAATATCCTGCGTTATTATACTGTATGCATGTGGAGAGAGCTTAAATTCACTTATAGAGTGTCTCTGAAAATGACAGGGAACTGACCAAGAATGTCCACCCTTCTATCCGGCAGGCTGTTGACACACTCTCTGATGGAGGCTTCACAACAGGCATCTAACTGTTTGATTTCCAGGGTACTGTTTAAGGAATCACCTGCCGCTTTTTCCAAGGGCCCCCGCTTCCCAAGATCCCTCATTGTGGCAACCACTGCCTCACATAAACAATGAATACACTGGGTGTCAGCAGTTGTGGCTGTCACTATCATCTACTGTATGTCATTTATTTGGTTGAGGAGAGTGAACGGCCGACCTTTAAACCGTCTAAACTCATCTTTAGCCAGCCGTGCAGCAACAGCCAAGCCGATGCCCGAGGAGCACCCGGTCACCAGCACCCTCCTGGTCCCCATGGCTCTTTGACCTCTGACCTCAGGGCTCAGGAGGATCCTAAATGTTCAGTCAAAAAAAATGCTGTGAACAGGGAAATGTAATTAAAGGAATATTCCTCTCACAATATCATGTCATGGTTCTCACCATTCCGTACAATAAAGGCGTTGCTTTGCGATGAAGTGTTGTAATTCACTTTCTGGTGCACCCTTTTTTCCTAAATGCGCCGTGTGTACATGTAGTTCAGTTACTGATTTATTACTTTGCCCTGAATGCCATTTAAAATCCACGGAGAAAGTGCATGGAAAATTGATCTGAGATAGTGATTAAATAAGCACCAGTCACAACAAGAGTCCAAGCTTCGCCAGGCAATAAAAACAAAAATTGCAATGCATGCCCAAAATGCATCAAGTCTTGCAGCTGCATCGGATTGTGGTCTAATGACATTACTGTAAGTGGAGAGACTGGTGTCACTGCTTTTCTCTTATTTCTTTATCATATTCATTTCCCCCAGTATGATCGCTGAATCCTGGTGCGAACTAGTACGTTCTCTGTGAACCATTTGTTCCTCTTTGAGCTGACGGCAGACCCAAATGTTTGAGATTGGTGTTTTACAACATATTTCCATGGCACTTCCACTGCAAACGTCACAAAGTCAGTGTTGATGTCACACTTGGCCATTTCCTACACATAAATAGGAAAAACCGTACCACTACTCACTACAGCGGTCTCACATATCTACTACAACAGTTAATAACTGTTTTTGGCTGTGAGAGAATTCTAGTTTGAGTTTATCCTCTACACAACTGAGGCGAGTTTGGTACTCGTGCAAAGATTATATTGACTCTGATCTGATTTATGTATCCTGGAATGTTTGGCTGCCTACAACAGCAACTCCAGTGCTTTGTCCATAGAGGCCTTTCTTTTCCTTGTAACATGTATAATCCCAGTGAGTGTGAATGTGAATTGATACATTTGTGAGATACACAACCTGATAATAATATGATAACAATTTTTCGGAAAACCAGACCCGCCCTAATCAGTGTGTGATGGAATGAATGTTTGGGAAAATGTTCATTAGTAATTAAAATCAAAGATGAGGCATTCGGCTGCTTCTAAGAATCAAATCTTCATGACCATTGTTTGCTTCCACAGAGTTGGAGCCAAGTTTAACCACTTAGACCACTGGGGAATCATTTACACGGCATCGGATTTTATAATTAACTACACATGTGGTGGAGTTAAATTTAGTGGGGGTTAAACATTCCCTACGCACGAAGAGGTCAGTACGGGCCGTGAGTACAGCAGACAGTGCAAATCCCCACAGAACGAGTCAAGTCCAGACTTAGAGGCCCGTAGGTCCGCTCGTAGGTGGTGCCGTGGTCTACCAACCTGTCGAGCGAGCAGCGCGTCCTCCGCAGCGGCAGATACGGGGGAAAACAGATACGGTACAAAGGCCCGCTGGCCGATCAACTGACGTCTCCGCAGCTTTCTCCGCAGAGAGGAGGGACGCGGCCGAGCCACACCGGGGCATGCGGCTACATGAGCCCAGCGATTACCTAAATGGGTCACATATGCCGACTCGGTCGTGTGGGAGTTGTAGTTCTTTTAAGTCACATCACGCAGTCAAGGCTGTACGCCGTAGTACGGGAGCGCTCACCTCACCGCGTTATGTTTTGGTACCCCAGCATGTCAGTAGATGCCTCGGTCTCAGAACAGGACAACGATTAGAGAAGGAAAACATATTATTTTTATTATCATTATTATTATTTTAATTATTATTATTACAAAGAATATGTCCTTTAAAAATCAGTTTTTAATAAATTCTAAAATCTAGGCATTTTTAACTTAATATTTAAACTTGAACTTGGCTCACATCTGGCCGTCAACAATTCACAACTAGGGCTATTTTAGAGTCCACAAATAGCCAAACCTAAATGTCTTTACACCTGGAGAAAGCACCGACGTTTTGGGATAAATTAGCCGGTGCAGGGGTTCACACTGTTTGGTAACAAAGTGTAGGCCTCTGTTGTTAAATTGATATTAGATTTAAACCTAAGTGACTGTGAATAACCCTGCACATCTAAACAATAATAAGGACCAGAATAAATACAGGAATTATGATCACTGAGCATAAACAATATCATGTCAACATGATTCTTCACCAGCAGACTGGTCTGAAAACTGCTATTAAAATATGGTTCTACTAATATAATTATTACCAAAAAAATGTTACTGCTGTTATTTCTCATAATCACACTAATAATGAATTGATAGTAATAATACTGATATTTATAACGATTAACGGATAACGTGTTGCAGACCCTCACTGTGAAGACTGGAGGGAACACTAATTATATTCCAAATACACTCGGGTCAACCGTTAGTTCAAAAGCATCGGGGCTCACAGATACACGGATAAGACAATGACAAGAGACTGCGGTGTTCCTAATATTCTGTAAGTCTGTAGATGGAGGTGGGGGAAGAAAAAACATTCACAAAGCCAGAATGTTGGACCAAGTACATTATTAATACAGATACTATTAACATTATTACTAAATTTTTTTTTAAAATACTTTTATTGATACCTCTTAATCGGCATAAATATATGTGCCATCATACATTTTTTCTGACGATGTCAATTCTGTCGTTTAATTCTGAAAGTACAGAAAGTATTTCCGGTAGAGCACTGACATGTCGCAGTTCCTCGTTTTGACCACGGGAGGGCAGTAAACACTCACCGTCTAAATAGTGCACAGATTATTGGTAAACCTTTAAGATGGAAGCGGTGTTCCCCATTACGTGTTTTTATATGAAGGTTGCAAGAAAAAAAAATTCAGAAGGTTTAGCTATTTATTGGACTGCATCAATTCCCTCTTTGATGTATGACATCGAGAACACAGATACTGTATACTAGCATGGCTATTGCAAGTGTACAGTCTGCTACCTATCCTGCAGTGGGGGGGACTTGTATACTCACGAGAAGACTGCCGTTAAAACATGGATTTATTAAAAGAATTGTTACCGGCAAATATGCTATTGTTGTTATTTTTGACAATGACGCTAATAATGAGTTGATATCAGCAACGATTACACCAGTATGACGATGTGTGGCACAAATTTTAGTTAGTGTTGCAGTTCCTCGCTGTGACCACTGGAGGGCAGTGAACGCTCAGGTCAAATGTCAGTTCCACCTAACGTCATGACCTCAAGACACATACGATACCATAGTGGTATTTCCGGGTTTTTTGTTTTTTTTTAATAAATGAATAAATTATCCAAACAAACAAACAAACAAAAACAACTACAAGAAGTTGCCGCTGTTTTGAAATAACTACGGTTACAGGCTGAAATACAGTTTGCATAGGGCCGGGGATTTAGCACGCCGGCTGATCCGGGATGCTTAAACTAGCTTAGCTCAAACGCTATAGACAAGGGGAAACTGCCAAGTTACACCAAAAATAAATAAATAAATTAATAAATAAGTAAAAAGTAAATACAAACTTCCAGCAGCAACATGCTTTTTGACCTCAGGTTTGTGGCCCCATTCACTTGAAGCAGTTAATTTGTTCATCGTTAGGATTAATTATTATTGCCGACAGAACCGATAACAGAACAAGGCTGATATTATTCAGCTGATTCTGCAAGCACCAGCAGCTGTCTAACCTGCCGACACCCAAGTTGGACGTTGTTGTTCGCATGTGCTGTGGCCATGTGTCTGTCCTCTAGAGTCGGACTGAGGCCTAAGGGATGGTTTCATATATCCTTCTGAGTAGTGTCTTTCTTTTTGTTTTCACCAATAAAAAGATGAAAATCTTTTAACTCACAGCTGCTGTTTTACTCAGGTTAAATGACCCCTATTCAGTGTTCATTTACAAAACAGTGATAATTAAATCGTTTATGGATCTTTAACAGTTTTTTTTTTTTTAAACCAAGGTGCAACAGTATGTGCTTATAGTAGAATTTCAAACACAATAACTATCTGCAGAAAATACTACCTCTTAGATGTTTCCTTTGGCTATTTGACAACATTTGTACTAACTTTAGGTACATGGGAAAGTTGAGGTTTGTTTTAAATATAATTAGTTCACATTATTCAATACTGTCCAAAACTTTGTATGAAATGTTGACATGTAAAGCAAGTTATCTTGAAATGTGTCTACCCTATATCTGTCCTCATGAAGTTTAGCTCTTTCTTCAGTGAGTTATTCACTGGGCAGGAGGTCTGCAGGTCCTACAATGTCAAATATTAGACCTTGAGGCATGATTCATATCACTCTGAATTTTAATTTAAGAATTTCATCTTATTTAAGTTTAACGGAGTAAAAAGACTCCCCCCACTTGTTCATACACACCACTTAAAACAATCATCAGTGTCAAAATTACTTTTTAAGCAGCAAAGCACAAATATTTAAGGTAAACCTCCAAAGTTAATGATCTCGACAAAGGACATTTTATCTGGTCTGGAGACAGATCAAAATTTGTATTTTGTTATTTTTGTTAGTTGTTGATATGTTCATTGTGTTTTGTTTTTAGTTTCCTTGTTTAAAGTGTTTTAGGTGTCTTCTTCAGTTATGGTGATCATTAAAATCAAAAGTATACAGAAGATTGTAATTTAAAAGATGCATTTACTATGACCTCAAACAAAATCGATTGTGACACATTTGAGTAACCAGTTTTATAATAACTGAAATTGTTGGAAGTGTTTTCCATGTAACCTGATTGCACAGCAAAGCTCTCTCATCTATGGTACATATGGGTGTGATTGGGCCTTTTGTCTCATGTTTGAATGCACTTTTTTGAAATGGGAACAAACCCCTGGAGTTTGGTGTTTAGCAGGTAAAAAAAAAACAGGGTATCATATGGACTGTGCCAACAATAGGTACAATGTAAGTAATTCCCCTGTGACACGAACGCTACCACATTTAATCCATCACTTCTGTCTGGGCGACTTGTAAGCCTCTGTATGACGGTGTACACCAGAGACAGGGTGGTTATTTAGGACACTCTGTACAACGCTGTGGTAAATAATATTGCATGGGAACTTCACTCACGTTCCAAGAGTAATAACATAAGCCATCAACTCACATGACGTTATGTCACAGGGTCTGCCACCTGATGTGCCTGTCCTGTTAAATACCTTCTTTTTTGATTGGGTTTTTTTGGTTTGTTTTTTGTTTTTTTTAATGTAAATCCTACTTTGCATGGGTGACAGACTGTTACGGTGTGCAACATGTCATATGGATATCAGAGTCAACAAACAGGTCATTCTTTATTGTTTACTAAACTAAACAGTTTTTCCCAAATGGGGGTTTTCAAAAAGAAATGGCATAAGAACATTATAGTCTACATAAAAATGAAAAGAATAGCTTCCAGTATTTAGGAAAGTACAATAAAGATAGATGACATTTTGTTAATAAAATCATTGTGCTTCACATTTTCCCATAATGACTTCAGAGATGCATTTTTAAGCATGAATAGAGAACCTGCAGTACACTGCATCCTGCCAGATTAGGTCACTATCCAGCCACCCGTATGCACACAAGTATAAAGTTAAAATGACTTTGGTACTTCTACCTGACTTTTTTTTGACGTTGGTAAAAGTCAGATATCAGCACGTCTCTCGCTGTCTCGTTGGTTCACACAGGTAATATTTGTTGTAGTACTGTTGTACTGGCTGGTGTTAAACATACACAGGTATCCCTGAAACTGTGTTGGCACCCTGGCACAGAGTAGTCCAAGCTAGAACATAGCAGATACACAACTGGTTATAGGGGTTGCAAAGCATGTAAATGACATACATATAATGACATGTAGTCAAACTTGTTTCTCTGTTTGTTTCATAATTCTTCCCAGTTTCTTTTGTTTCTGCTTCGGCTTCCCATTGGGCCCGACAGTCCATAGTGTGCTTTGTGTTATGGGTTCAGGGAGTGGCCAGTTTTTCATATCCAGAGTTGGAATAAATAGTTGCTTTGGACCAGTCTGCAAAGATCCAGTTTTCGAATGCACGGATCACAACACTCTGTCACAATGTAAGTACAGTTTTATTTTCCAGATTGTCTTAGATAGAGATCAATAAATAGACATTTCTGGTTGTAAATGTTGTGTGAGAACTGTCTACTTTTCACTAGATGGACAAAAATGGCTTGTTAAGTGTTAGTGCTGAATGAAAACACTACGTGTGCATGTCCCAGGATTTATCTTTCAGGGCTTGTTGGCTTTCTGCTGGTGCTTACAGCTGAGGCCAGAGTTGGGTAAGAAACCTTAATTTAATCCCCGTGCTATCAGATTGTTGCATTTGACCAAAATTACAGAGTAAAAAAAGTTGTTTTTGAACTGGATCAATGAGGAATTGAAGATATTAATCACATTTTTACCCAGAAAGTGGCACAGGTGATTACTACTATCACCTAATATATGTCCTAATGTCTGCATCGGTGCCCCAGTTTAAATAGCTTCCTCCCTAATTTCACAGAAACTCCTCTCAGTTACATTTCTGTTCTGAGACAAAACAGTGCCTTCTGTTTGATCCGATTTGTAGAACTGACGAATATGAGGTAAGTGTCTCTGAGCAAGGCAGAAACCTTTTCACATTTCCGGTGCAAGAATCCTTTAAAAAGCCCACTCCACAGCATTTGCTCGTGTCCCTCAGGTCCGTCACTATGACTCTGTGAAATGGGTTTCAACTGACGAGACATCCTTCTTCATGGAGTTTGTTGCGATGAAAGCATTCAGACGACTATATGAATACATTACTGGTACCAACGACCATGGTATGTGTGTGTAATTGCGTGCATCTGCTCATTTATTTATGTTTTATTTAATACTCTTTTGAAACAGGTAGTCTCATTGAAATCAAGATCTCTATTTCAAGAGAGACCTGTGCACAAGAATAAACATATAAATTATAAGCACGGACAAAAACGGAAAATGCAACAACACACAGTTTGCATTCAAAACAAAGTGGTTTCACGTTAAAGAAAACAATTACAAGTAGCATTCAAAATGCTTGAGTATAATGTCTAGAATCTTCAAAAAGAAACAAGAGTTTACTAGCAAGACTTCTTCTAACTCTTTGTAGGGAAAGTAGTATTTAAAACCATTTTGTTCCAGCCTCTGTTTTGAAAATGTGGTGTAGCTAAAATTGAAATGTGCTTTGACATGACGTTATAATTACTGTATTTAGTTGTGATCAGAGAACAGAGATAATTTGGTGGTATTATAGGACAGACAAGTCAGAACAACTACACATATTTTCTTATGTTTTCTTGTGCTTTTTGTGTGCATTTTGATGTTTGTTTTTTGCATTTCCATTTCCTGAAATTTCTAACGATCAGTTTTCGTAATGTCTACCTTTAGGAAAGGAAATTGAAATGACAGCTCCCGTTGTTGTGAAAATGCCTGACAAGAAATTTTGGGAAATGGGTGTCTACACAGTGAGTTTCATGCTGCCAGCTGAATATCAGAAACGTCCCCCCAATCCTACTGATAATAAGGTAAGCTTTTCTAGCACAAAAAAATGTCAGGAAAAAAAAATCACATTAACCTTCATTTAGTCCTCATTACCTTTATCGTGTTTGACTTTATTCTGTGAAGTCCACCATCAGCTCTGGCGGATAATGAAACTTCACTGACTTGCAGGTGTACATCCACGACATGCCAGAAATGAAAGTGTATGTACGGAGCTACGGTGGATGGATGATGAGCACGTCTGACCAAAGGACAGCAAGCAGTCTGTCTAATGCCCTTGACTTAGTTGATGCAAAATACAAAAAAGGCTTCCACTATGCAGCTGCATATAACAGGTAAACAAATCACCATCATTTTCTCAGTGATAATCGGAAAGAAAAACACTGAGGAAAGCCCGGAAAACTTGAGTATTTGGTTATTATTTTATATTCTGCAATAAATTATTGTGTGTGTGTGTGTGTGTGTGTGTGTGTGTGTGTGTGTGTGTGTTCTTGCAGTCCAATGACGATCTTTAATAGGCACAACGAGGTATGGTTTGTTGCTGACGATGATCCGGCGTGTTCCAGCAGTGAGGAATCGAACTTTGCTCCTTAACTCCTGAATATCGTGATCCCTGTGCAATGACAGCCTAAATGGAGAAAAGTTGTAGCTGGACCTTTGCTTCATTATTGCTTCCACTCATGATGTAGCATATAAATAACCTTCCAGTGACAGCCCAGATTTTGAAAATGTATGTGAATTGAATGCACCATATATTACTTGTGCTGATGGTTTTACACTAGCTTGTATAATTGTTTTTTTTTTAAATATTCAATAAAGTAACCTTTTTGCAGTGATATCTTGTGGTGCTTCTTGGTTGAGTCACCTCTTTAGACCAATTCTAAATGTGCCTAAGGCTGCTGCTTAGTAACAGATAAGGCCTGCAAAAGAAAATCTGGTCTCCTCCAGTTTAAAACAGTGCTATTCTACAGTACCACCAGATGGCACTACTAAGTTTAACGAGACCATTACTTCCAGGATTACACATTTATGCGCATATTGCCCAGCACTTCAGGTTTTTAACATGTAACGTGCATTAGGGACTGCTGAATCTTTTTAATTTCATGAAGGTTTACCTTCTGAAAGCGCGAGAGTCGTGTAGCGGGTCAGAAGCTAAAGCGACTGGTGAAAATAGTAGGGGGACTATTTTATTGGTGAATGTCATAATCAATTTACAAGCTAATGTGCTGGTGACATAACCATCCACCCTTGAACTGCCCACCCTATCGCTTTGACATCACTGAGCTTCATCAAAGCTGCCTGTGCCATTTCGGGCAGTTGAATGGCACCTTATCACCTGAAGCCCTGGGAATGAGGAACAAAAGGACACACTTAATATTGTATCACACTGACTAAAGCAAAGTTTTCAGATTTTATTGTCCTTTCCTTGAATGACTTTTTATGGTGGATTAACTGCACCTCAAAGGACTCCATGCATAAATTCAATGGTGGAAAGGGACTAAGAACATTTACTGAAGTATTTTAATTGAGCACACCTTTGAGATATTTGACTGCTACCTAATACTAATACTCCACTACATTTTAACAGCTATAGTTACAAGTTTATTTGCACGTGAACATTTTACACAAAAATACATGATCAGCTTATAAAATACAATACACTGCCGAAGATTAAACCAGTGGCTCACGTGTTTTTGCCTGTGACCCCTCACTGAAAAGAAGTATGCAGTTGGGGCCCCTCATCTCACATCTCAGATCTCAGGTCAGTTGTTAGCAGTTACACTAAAGAGCGATTTCCCCTTTAAATATTTCAGATGGTTTCATTTCCATTATTGATCAAGGTCCAAAGAGGTCAATTTATCTAATATAAATGGCCACACATTTGTGGAGCTGGACCTCCACAAATGTGGACCTTATTGGACCTTATTTTGTCTTATGTTCTTCTCGCAATGCCTCTGATATACTTTGTGAGCCTTTAGAGGGGTCCAACCCCTGGGTTGGTAGTAGATTAAACTTGCTCAACCTTTGCCAGCTACAACAGTTAAATGCTGCTTACACATTGATGCATCAGTATTAACAAACTCATCATATCCTATATTTTTTTGCTGCATGACTATTTTAACTTTATACTTTAAGTACATTTTGCTAATGATACTAATGTCATTTTATTTAAGCGGGATTTGGAATGAAGGATTTTTTTTGCGTGTAATGGAGTATCTTTAGACTGTTCTACTAGTACTTCTACTTAAGTATAGCATCTCTGTACTTCTTCCACCACTGCATAAGTTGCAGAGCCACAATACTTAATGATAATGCAGGAACTAAAATGAAATTTGAAGGGCTGTAGTTTTGACAGTGATTAACTGCACTTTTCAGTGGACTCTTATCTTATCAGCTGAGCTCCAGGATGGCCCGACGATACTGAAGTGACTTCACCACAGTAAGAATCCAGCAGGTGGCTATTTGACTGATTCCCATGGATGGGCCGGTTGGTTGGCTGGCTTGCTGACTGACTGACTGGGTAGGAGTGCCAGTCAGGAGAGGTTTTATGACGCCCACTATAGATCGAAGTCCACTTGTGGGCCTCGAACAACCATCAGTCCACTGGGGATGTTAGGACTGCCTGTTGGCCTTTCTCTGGCTTGCCTGGGGTGTCTGCCTGGTCTCCCGTTCTCTGCGACAATGAAGATCAGGCTGGACTAGCTGTGGAGTTCATATCCCACCCACCAGAATGGACCTACCTGGTTATCACCCACAGCTGCCCCAGCCTCTTGTCCACCAGCCGGGAAAGTATCCGGACAATCTTTTAAATTTGGAGGGATCATCAACATGTGAGTGCTAGATGGAAGTGCGCTATGGGTAGATAGTGCCATTTTAGGTAGGCATCGGAAGATAGTGTTTGAACGTGTACAGTGTTGTAAAGGTATCAATATTTTAAATGCTTTGTTTTGAAAGTTTGAGTATAACGGTGTCTGGAATGTTTATCATGTAGTGACACATAAAAGACATTTACCGAATCACCTCCACATAAAAATCCAGAAGAATAAGAAAAGAATTAAAGTGGTTTACCGTTGAGCTACCGTTCATTTAGGAGACTGGTTCCTGTCATAACCACTGATATCTGGGAATTATGTAAGGGTCATATCTGTGATTGTAGTCAAGGAAATCAAACAGAGTGATAAGGTACTGTCTGCAACAGAGCGGTGGTCTAGTACTGTTTTTTATTCTCTAAATAGCTGAGCAATAAACATCATTTGATGATGCACTTCCATTTCAGTGCATATTAGTCCAGTTTCTTCAACCAGTTGGCCATTTACAAAACATTCACTCCAATCTGAGAGTATGTGTTAGTTATCAATCTTCTTCGTGGCTGACTTGAAATATTACCTGCACTAGTGCAAAACTGGAGTATGGTGTTGCATTATTTTATTTTTTTATCACTGCCAAATATAGTCATTACAACAATACAACACTGGCAAGTCCGCTAAAAACCAGCACTTGTTATCTCAGCTTGTGCCACAGTGGCCACCGTGAGTAGCAGAAGTTTGTGTCATACTATATATTTGATCTAATGATAAGTGTGGTGTCATTCTTCAGCTCAGGAGTTAAAGACAGAGCGAGAAGGCAGACCAGAGTCAGAGGCGAGCTGTCCCATCTGTGGAGACAAAGTGTCAGGATACCACTATGGACTGCTCACTTGTGAAAGTTGCAAGGTAAGAGACAGGGTTTGGATAGTCCATGAAAAAGTCTTTTTTCTCTAACAGCACCAAAAGGCTCATTGGTGGTGATATATTATTTCTGTAACTATAATGATACATATTTTATATTGGCACCCAAGATTGTCTTGTAGTATCCAGACAACGACACACCAGCCTTACAATCTCTCTCTCTTTCTCCCTGCAGGGCTTCTTTAAACGCTCAGTGCAGAATAACAAGCACTACACCTGTGCAGAACAACAGAGGTGTCCCATGAACCTTTCCCAGAGGAAACGTTGTCCCGCCTGCCGCTTCCAGAAGTGTTTGGCGGTCGGCATGAGAAGAGAAGGTATAGACCCCCACACAGAAGTATACACTAATACGCTCATGCACTGGGACACGTATTCTGCTCCATTGCGACATGCCTTGTGTTCCACTGACCTGCATGGTCTTTTCTCCCAAATGACTTATCTAAGAAGTCATAAACCAGTGCAAGTACTGCCTGTAATGACCCAGATTATACATGATGACTTTGTACGGTGGAGCTAATGAGCTCTCAAAGCGGACTGGACATATTTTCAGCTTTTATGAACTAAATGATCCCTGGCAATGTCTGAAATCTTGTTGTAAAACCTTGATCATTTGTTTCATGTCTTGTCAACAGCTGTAAGAGCAAATCGTATGAGAGGTGGCAGGAATAAATTTGGCCCTCTGTATCGACGGGACAGGCAGATGAAACAGCAAAGGGTGTATCACCAGGCAAACACTGCTCCCTACAGGATTAAGATGGAAACTACACAAACATGCTGGCCCACGGCTCCAAATGACCTTCACCTAATGAGCAGTCACACAAGTGCTTCATTGTCCTCTGATGCTTTTCATCAATCCCACATGTATCCCTCTAGCATGGGGCAGTCAGGAGCGTCCATACATCTGGACTGCACAATGAGCGCAGACAGGGTGCTCACTCCATCACCCTTGCCCTGTCCTGGACTATACCACTGCACATTCCCCGGATTTGTCCAGGAGAAAGGAGAAATGGCTTTTAGCTGCAGCTCAGCTCCCGCAAACTATCCAGCGCACCCAACCCCAAACAATTCATTCACACCAAGAAGCACACCAGCATCATCCCCCTGCTCAACACCAAGCTCAACCACCCCTCTCTCCCAAGCTCTCATCCAAATCCCAGACACTCCCCCACCAGCCACTCTTACAACGAACTTCCTAAGCCAACTCCTGGAGGGTGAGCAGGATGAGGGTCAGTTGTGTGCCAAGGTCCTGGCCAGCCTACAGCGAGAACAGGCCAACCGAGGCAAACATGACTGCCTAAATACATTCAGCATCATGTGCAAAATGGCTGACCAGACTCTGTTTGGGATTGTGGAGTGGGCCAGGAGCACTGCACTCTTCAAGGAGCTCAAGGTGATGAATCATGAAGTCATGGGATTTAGTGTTACATAAAACCTTTTCACAGTAGTAGAAATCTCTAATTAGCTAAGTAATGTGAGCAGACATGTAGCATTTACTCTTTGCTATGTGTTGGGTGCTTACTGGAGCTGAATGGTTGTACCCTTTTATTTGCAACTACATCAGATCAACTTCTTACACATCCCACAGGTGGAAGACCAGATGGTTCTACTGCAGAGCTGTTGGAGTGAGTTGCTGGTCCTGGACCACCTCTGTAGACAGGTGACCTACGGCAAAGAAGGCTGCATATATCTGGTCACAGGGCAACAGGTAAGGTTTAATACTTTCTGTGCAAGAGACTGAATTCTTTTCATAATAAAAATGTCTTTGGATTGTAGTTATGTGTTTGATTGGATTGCACACACACATAATCATTACCTTCCTCTCATTCTGATGCAGATTGAGGTGTCGACCATCATCTCTCAGGCAGGAGTGACACTAAGTAGCCTGGTATCAAGGACCCAAGACCTGGTGTCCAAACTGAAGGCGCTCCAGTTAGACAGACATGAGTTTGTTTGTCTCAAATACTTGGTGCTATTCAACCCCGGTGAGCTACATATTAGATATAGCTTTTTGATCAACTTTATGACCTTTTAGTTGGACATTTTTATTTCATGATGCTTTCATGCATGCAGCTTCCGTTAGCATTGAATGTGTATTCATATGTGTATTATGTGTTGACGATGACTGTGCATGCATCTTCTTTCTGCTCTAGACGTGAAGTCTGTGCAGAGCCGCAGGCAGGTGGAGCAGACTCAAGAGAGGGTGAACAGGGCCCTGATGGAGCATACCCAGCATAGTAATCAAGGACAATCAGACAAGTTCGGCCAGCTGCTGCTGCGGCTGCCCGAGGTACGCAGCATTAGCTTGCAGGTTGAGGAGTATTTGTACCAGCGCCATCTTCTGGGAGATTTGCCCTGCAACTCTCTACTCACTGAGATGCTTCACACCAAGCACAACTGAGAACCCACAGCTGTAAATTTTGCACCTCCTGTTCTGCCTTTCAGATCCAACTGTCCATTTTTACTTTTGATGATTGTTGCAAACAGTAAACTGGCATGCTCTCTTTAACAGCCTTGATGGCTTCGGTCACAGTAGTCATGTCATCCAGGATCAGCATTCAGGGGGAAGATTAACCTAAATCGTGCCATGCTTTGCCCAAGTCCCCGTTATCAACAGTATTACCGCAGTCACAAAGCCTAGTAAATGTTTTTTGGTTTTTTTTGGTCAGTATTGTTGTGAGGTTTCAGATCCAAGCACTACCATGATGTTTTTAGTGAGCCAGAGGAGCTTAACTGTTCAAAGAAGAAAGAAAAAAAATGCATCACTGAATAAAGAAGTTTGGTTTTGCATATGCATGTGTGTTTTAAAATGCTAATAACATAATGCTAATGCAAATGGGAAAAGAAACATGGGGATGAAAAAAACATAGATGACAATGATTTAAAAAGGAGTTTTATTTTCTCTGGTCCAGTTGCCAAGGATAGTCAATTTATGAAATGAACATACATAATGTGCTGGCACAGATTGGATAACGGAAGAGAAAGAAAACAAATGTTAAGACAACTTCTGTGAAATGAATTAATGACTTACCACCTTAACCAAAAAAGACATAAGTAGAAACTCCAACTAAACATCAATGCAACATCTAATGCAAATCAAATAAATACACCTCTGGGTGATGTGGGGATTTCTAGGGGAGAATTGCACAGAATCAAAATATAGTGTTAAACTAACACATACTACTCTTTACAAACACATAAATACAAACATCCACTTATTCCATATGCACTCCTCCACACACACCTTTAATCAATAATCTTATTTAATTTTTCTAAATGCTGCTCTCAACATGTTTTTCACATCTGTACTGGAATCTCATTCAAACAACACAACTGTTGGAGGCAGTGAGTGATTTGAAAGAAGACAGCTGCACCATGCCAGCTGCTGTAGTGCTAAAGACTGAAAAGGAAGAGAAAAGGGCCAATTTCCCACACATCTTGTGGCAATATTGACCTGATCACAAGCAAATGTAGGGTCAAGTGTTCATGGACTGGCAAAAAAAAAAAAAAAAAACAGTTTAGCATTTAAATTCCCCTAATTATACATGAAGGAGTCTCTAGAGACTGTGTGGGGAAGATGAGGGCTGTTACAGTCCGGAATTATCCTTCATAAAGAAAACTAATGTTTACATGCCAAGACACACAAACAGGGAATCATATATTAGGAAACAGACTCCTAGTGACCTAAAGGATTTATTAATCCCTAGACAAAAGGTTTCAGCAATTTTCAGCTGTTTGACAATTTTCTATTCATTCTCATTCACTCATTCTCATCTCAAACATACATCTCACGAATGCTCAAGCAGCAGGCTAGCTTATTCATAGCTTACAAAGGTCAACTTACTTTTTACAAATCATTGTCAAAAAAAATCAAAGTAATCAGCATTCAGTATATATTAAATTAGCATTGATTATCATTTTCACACAGAGCTGTATCCAAGTAATGATAAACATGGTAAAGCCCTCCTTCATGGTTTGTATTGTTTTTCAAGATAAGCTCAGATAACATTTCAATTCATCACATGTTGAAAATGAGAAAGCAATTTAAGAGGAAAAAAGTCACATGAATTTCATTCTTCTTTCAGCTCTCAAAGGCTGAAGTGATTTGTCCAGCAAAAACATGTCAAAACAGTATATAAAAAAAAAAAAAAAAAAACATCCAGATGTCTACAGCTGAAGGAGAGTTGGAGTGGAGTGCACGAACTATGGGGGCACAGGCAGTTTCTAGGTGTGAAAGTCCACTGACAACCACAGTAGCCACCACCGGTGCAGCCCACAGAGGAACCACCCACTATGGTATTTTCGGTTCCTGACCAACCAGTAACGATACCCCTGAATGGAATGAGTGGTTAGTGTGTGCCCTACATTCATATGAGAGCAGTGTTACCTGCTGTTAATTTTCAGCTGAGATCTCCTATCACAACTGAGAGCTGAGCCACTTGTCTCAGCAAACTGGAGAGAGAGTGAGCCCTGGAAGAAGAAGAAAAGGCAGCAAAAGGAAATGCAAGCAGAATTGAGGGGGGCAGGAACTACTCTGGCCAAAAATACTGTTGTGCGGGCAAAGGCAGTATGGTTGTCTCCTCTTTTTCTCGCCTAGGAGGCTCAAAAGTGACTCCGGGGGCAGGGTAAGGCAAGGCATGGGGAGGCAGGGTGCGAGGGAAAGAGAATTTTTCATCCCGACAGAATCATTCGCATTACATTTTACAATCTAGGGCCCATCAGAAGCTCTTGAGCCTATTGTAACTACATCGGTTTAATGAGCATGTGATTGACCCTTTCTCTTGGCATGTAGAGTTGACTGGATTGTTCTTGGGGTCCAGGTTGATAGCTCAGCCGTGCTGCCCACTGCTAGTCTAAGTGGGTAATGAACAATCTCAAGTGCCTCACTGGCCAAAATACAAGGACAATAGGAGTCAAGCTGGGAGTTGGTTCCCTGAATGGTAACATATCTACCCATCTTGTGTATGTCTTTATTTTGGGGTGCCAAGCTTTTTTGGAGTTCCTGGGCGCTTTTGCCAAAAGTGACCGGGGATGGTGAAAGCGTCAACACTCATGGACATGGTTTTGGACGGGATGACCGTGAACTGCTTGCGGTCAGAGCTGTACTTGTAAATGGACTCTACCATCTCACTTGTGATGGTGCGGGGGCCGATGCCAGTGAGCCGTACCATCTCTTCTGTTTCAGGGTTCATGGTGTAAATTGCTCTGAATTGGCAGCTGGAATCTCTAAAGAGGATGAGGAAGTGGTTGGCCGTGCTCTTCTCCATTTCCTGAAGAGGGAGAGACAGAAAAGAATACAACACACGTCAAGTGCAGCAAGAAAACAGAAATCATGGTCACTTATAACCCAGTTAGGGTGGACCTCTTTGATGGACTCTGACACAGCAGGATGGCTTACCTCTACAATCTTGTTTTTCTGTGGTTCATTGACCTTGCCGGCCAGGCAGCAGCGAGTGATAGCATTATGGATGATGAACTTGTTGGACTTAAAGCTAGGCTCCTTGTACAGCTTTGGCCCTGCGAGATATAGAAATTTCCAAATGTCATATACCCAACAAAACAATGCTTATTGGAATAATTTTTTTTATAGTTTAAAACAAGAGTCTCATATTTTGGAACACATCACTGACCTGTGTATTCTGGGATAGAGGCAGGGGAGGAAATGGTGGAGCCAGTCTCCCAGTCCTTCTCTCCATTATGAGCACTTGTTCGTCCCGGTGACATTAGCCGGGAAGGAGAGTGTGAACGGCTAGAGGGAGTCAAAAAAGATTTTGGAGAAGAAAGTCATCAATGGACCTTGAGGCTGTGGTAACATGCGCCTTTGCCACCTATATAGGGATAAGAGCTACCACAGGACCTGAAGTTGGTATTCAAACATACATTAACACACAAACATAAATTTAATACCTTGATATCAATATTGTGAGAATTTTTTAGGGAAGGCAATTGTGCGAGCAGAAAATATTTACAGACATATTTTGAAAAATCAATAATGACATGGACATAATCAACAAACAGTTATTTCTGGTTCATTTTACTCTATTGAATAATAGTTTATTGTCATATGATAATAATAGTATTATAATGATGTATTTCCCAGCTCTACTTTACTATAGTAAATTTATTAATATGGTGTAAAAGGCATTTTTTTTATTTCTTTGGGACTTGTAAAGGGACCATTTAAAATCCTGACACTGTTTTTGGCTGTATTACTGTATGTGCCTCCCACTTTACAAGCATTTATTAAAGCAAAAACAAGCCATTGTCAATGTGCAGGTTACCTGGGAGACTTCCTAACAGACAGGCCTCCAGAGTCATTAGTCATGTAGGACAGGTTCATGGTTGAGTGGGAGTACACTTTGTTCAGTTTGGTGCCTAGATGGAGGAAAACAGGAATGGAAAATGAAATTATATTGAGAAACGAAATACTTGTGAGTGTAGGAAGAGGGCATGTAAAGAATACTAAGAAAAAATAAAATAAAAAATATTACGACTGGTATGTGTAAATATTAGAACTATTTACCCATGAAACCCTTGACAGGGCTATGAGAGAGGACGGAGTCATCTCTGAACACAGTCTTAGGTCTCTGCTTCTTGACACCGCGAACCGTAGTGGGTTTCTGCCTCAGCACCTTGTCTAAGTCTTCCATGATCTTCAGCTGCTGTCTCCTTTCATACTCCTGCCTAGTGAAGTCTCCTCTTCGCTGGGGAGTCCCCTCTACTGGTGGGGTGCATGATGCTGGAGGGGTGCCTGGGGTTTGGGGTCTGTCCTCACTTTTATTCCCCCAGCCCTCGATGATCATCCACTGAGGCTTGCTAAAAGTGCATAAAGATATGTGTAAGACTTTCAATGCTTCACACTGACTTTGCAAAACCATTGGTAAAACCATAACAAGACTGATGTATCAGACAGTTAATAGCAACAATTCATTTGTTTTACGAAACATGGGACAGTGAATCGATACATCCTAATCATCATCAGTGATATGCTCCAGAAACATGTTTACAGTAATGTTCAAACTTTATAAACCTGACCAATAATAGTGTTTAATTTAATTTAATGTAAAACACAAAATGCTACAGAGCTCATTTAGTTATGAATGCAGGTGCTCTAATAAAAAGGATCTCACTTGGATTCTCTTTCTTTTTCCTGCTCAAGTTTGCGTCTTTTCATCTCTTCTGCTCTCTTCTGCTGTTTCTCCAGCAAAGCTGCTCTTCGCTGGGCCATCTCATCCTCCGGTCGCTCCTTGTCATCCTAACAATAAAGATCAGACATAAAGGCATGAACGCGCTGACCTTACAAAAACAGCATTTTTAGAATGGCACATACAGTAATAATAATCCGTCACCTACTTTGAAAAAGAAACCAACCCCTCCTTTGGTCTCAGGTTCTGTCCGGTCACTCATCGAGTCAGACAAGGCGTCAGGTACTTGGTCATCCTGTTCCCCATCTCGCAGAGCAGACAGCGAGATCTCAATCAGGCTACTGCGTTTACCATTCATCAGGCCTGCAGGGGCGTCACTCTCAAAGGAGCACTCTGATGGGGCACCAGAGCTGCAGCCCCCACTTGCAAGTCCATCCTTCTTAGCCGCATGACCATGCAAGGACCCTGTCTCCAGGTCCAAGCTAAATATACTATGATCGTCATTGGAGCCTACCTCTGACAGGGCGTCATCCGCGGCAGGACGGGGAGTCGGAGTAGGAGTTGGTATAGGGGTCAGTGTTGGCGTGGGAACAGGAGTTGGTCCAGATGAGCGCAGCTCATCTAGGCTGCCAGAGTCACCAATGGAGAATGAGGAGGAAGTCTGGACTTGGGATTGCAGGGGATTTACACGACGTAGGTGGGGGATGCGGTCCACGTTTTGAGGTGGGGTGAGAACTCTTGAAAGGGTTGGGACTTTAATGTCCAAAGGACGACTGTGTTGGTGGTGTTTGGGGCTTTTAGGGGGCACAGATTGGGCTCTACGATGGACTTGAGGAGATTTAGGAGGAGGCGTGTGGTTTGTGAATTTGCGTGATGGAGACGGAGAGGAGGAGGCCGAATTTAAATCTCGGGTGGATTCTCGAGACATGCGTGCAGGGGTATGGGCTGGGGTGGAGGTTTTAGGGCTGGCTGGAATTACCCAGGATTTGTTGTTGGAAGTTGGGGTTTTCTTCTTGATTAGCTGGTTCTGCTGCTCAGTCAGCCGCTGCATGTCACTTTGCAGGGAGGTAAGAGCTGCAGTCAGCTTCGATACAGCATTGTTATAGTCCCCTAGTGGAGTTACCCCAGGTGTCCCAGGGCCCTTCTCTTCTGGTGTACTTGCTTTTTCTTTGGAGTTACTGAACTGTTTGTTGAGCACAAGTCCCCCTTTGACATTACCCTGATCCTCCACTAAGGGGCGCTGTTCATCTTGTTCCTGCTGCTCTTCCTCCTCCATGCGAGCTAGCCTTTCTTCCAGTGTCAAGCGAGAGAGGTCTTCTTCTGTGGATGAGGTGCTGACCTGGCCATCCCCTCCTTCCCCCTTGCCTTCGTCCTCACGATGCTCCTTCTTTAACTGGAGAAAAGCACTCTTCCCCAGTCTTTGCCGGTGCTTTGCGAAAATGGCCTCTATGCGTTTCTTCTGGGCTTCGATAGCTTTACGCTTCTCTTCAAGCCGAGCTCCCAGCTCAGACATCTCATTACTGAGTTTTGGGCTTTTGCTGGGGCTTTCTTCAGACCTTTTTGCCCACGTGGTCATCTGAGGAGAAGAGGAGTCGCTGGCTTTGGGAGAATCTATAATCTGCTTCTTTTTGCGTTCTGCAAAGCTCGTCATCTTCACACCGCTGTCAGACACCTCTTTGCCATGGCCCCTAGCAGAGTATGCACCAGCAGCCGGTGTGGTTGGAGTGGACTGGGCCTTAGGCATGTCTTCTGATGCATCTGAGTCCACACTGCCATCTCTCAAGACTGAGTCATCATCTCGCGAACATTCAGAAGTGTTCCTGGTGCGAGTGAGCTCCCTGGACTCTCCTGTGGGCCGGTACATCATTCCTGAGCGGGTAGGGGCAGAGCAGCTGATGGTTGCTAAGTTGCTGTTATGTCTAGAATTAGCAGGGTCATCAGGAGAATGGAGGTAGAAGCCATCAGGAGCCCCATCAGGGTGTAAACGAGGCTCCATCTTGCTCTCGTTGTGAATAATCTGGAGAGCCTCTTCGATGGTAGGCAGCTCTCCAGTTTCACTCCCTGCAAGGCCATTCTCCTCTGCCAACCTCGGAATACTGGGAGTCTGGGTGGCCCAGGAAGCTCTCTGTGGGCCATTGGGGCCAGGTGTTTTGCTAAGCAAATGGCTGAGGTCTTCAGGAGGGGTGTAGGGCACCCGGGTAATGTTTTGGCCCGCTGGGTTGAGTTGGTCTGAGCTCACAGAGCGGGTTATCACAGGATTGCCCATCACAATATCCACATCACTGTCTAGGCCAAAAGGAATGCTGAAGGATACTGCTGACAAGGGGCGACTAGGAAGAAAAGAAAAAGCCAGTATAAGTACAATAAAAATAAGTACAGAAGAAAGTGTTTAGATGTTACTGAATATACGTGTCCTACCTGAGGGGTTTCTTGCTCCATGTCTTTCCAACTCCTTCTATATGAGACATTGAGGTAGACTGAGTCAAAGATCCTGAGTGCAATGGGACACACACAGATATGTAAAGGCATGCACACAACAGAAGGATGCACACCATACAGGGATGCACATATCATTCGAACAATACACCAGTAAAAGGAAAAAATATGCCCAAAAAGTTTCAAATATTTATAAAAGAAAGAAAAGATGAGTACAATTAAACATGAAACACAACTTAAACAAACAAGCATTGAGGGAAACATTTGAACCAGACTGTAAAATGACAAAAATATGTAAAAACATTGTAGCTTGATGTAATGATGAGAGGACAGTCTTAATGTTACCTGACACAGATGAGGAGATGGGGAGGAAAGGCTTCTTGAAGATTGAAGGGGAGGTACTGTAAGGCAGACAGAAAACCTTTCAGTTCAAAGGAGTGCATCCAAAGAATATGCCAGGCTACTACAAAAGCAAAATAATATTCAAAGAGCTTCTGTACCTGCTGCCACTCAAGCTACTTTGTGTTTCTGGTGTGTATCCGTCTAGCAAAAAAAGAAATCCCCCAATAAGACTTTCTAACAGATATTCAATGTTATGATGTTACTTGTAGGATTCACAGCATTTACAAAACACCGCAAAATTAGTGACACTTACCCAACGTGTATACTGGCTGAACAAATTCTGGCTTTTGTATTTCAAACCAACTAAGCAGTTCTGCTAGGAAGCTCAGCAGGTTGAGCTAAACAAATCACACAGAATACATAAGCCATTAAGAAGAAAAATAAGCACTCAATATTTTTTTGTTTATTGGGAATGGGAATGTAAGTACCTGAAGCTCCGGTGGTGTGTAAAGCATGTCCTCCAGTGTCAAGTGACAGCAGCACTTAAGACAGCTGTCACAGAATTCGCGGATGAAGTGCAGGTTGTACAGGCTGTCTGCTACAGACATGGAATCCTTCATACAAACATCTTCCAGGGAGAAAAAAAAAAAGTGTTAAGTTGACATAAAAACATTAAGTACTAAAAAGCCTGGGGTTCTCACTCTTAAGAGTTAGTGGTTCCAGTGTTTGTTGGTACCTTCAAGTCTTAGCAGGCCAGGGCAATAGTAATGCATGACAGCAGCAACAGCACAACCACTCGACAAGTCTTTGACTTTATTCACCACTGGAAAGATGGGCTTTTGTTTGGACTGAATTTTATCCTTCCTGTAGCGAAGCTAAAAAAAAAAAGAAAAAGAAAAAGACAAAAACAAAAAGGAACAAGACGATCAAATACTGCAATGTGACCTTAAAAATGTTTATATGTAAAATATTTGGAATATTAGTTAATGTTAAAAACCACCATCAAAGTCAGGGTTTTCCAAACATGGGTCAATATTTTAAAGTCTATATGCACTGTGATACATAACAGAATATGTTAAAAAACAAAAACATAAAAAGAATTGCATATGAATGTGAGAACGAGGACAAATAAAGGTCATGCTAATGTGTACAAGAGATGGCTTAATTAGAGCACAAGGAAGGAAGGTTTTGTCAGGAAAAAGTGGGACGAGTGAGGGTCTCAGGAGGCAGAGAGAAGAGGCGAGAGAGAGAGAGAGAGAGAGAGAAATGTTTCAGGTACGACTACATAATATAGAAAAACAGCAGACTGTCAGCAGGGACCAGTTGTTTAGAAGCCTGTCTCTGTTAACCCCCACAGCCTCTCTCACACAAACACACACCTGTGTCACACAGACAACCAGAGGAACTGGTTGTACATTGTGCACTTTCAAGGCCTGCCTGAGTACCAACTGTGATTCATGCACTACTCGTATGTCAACAAACAATGCCTTTCACGCCCTTCATGCCCCGCCCTATGACATTTATGCTTTGACGTGCAACTTAATGCAGACTAGAATGTAATGCACACTAGCATTCTCACACTACCATATGGAGAAAAAAAAAAAACACACCTGACAATCAGATATTTGCTGATAAATTTGATGAAGACACTGGAGGGATGGAGGGACAGGGGGAAGGAGCAGAGGAAAGGAGGGAACTTACAGGAACAAGTTTCCAGTACCAGCGAGTAGGACACTGTCAGAGGAGGAGGAGGGACAGGAGATAGAGAAAGGGATAGAGATAGAGATAGGGAGTGGAGAATAGGAGCACAAGGAGAGGTATTAAGCCTACAGCCGAAGAGCTAGACAAAGAAGAGAAAGGGTTGTGACGACGGTAATTTCTTGACATGACAAGACAGCCTTGTTGACAAAGCAATGACACTGCCCTTAATCTGTTGTGTCAACCAATACTTGTTTTGCTTGTAGAGTAAGAGTGGGTAAGAGCCTGCAAGTGTAGAAAAACCAACCATATGATTTTATCCGAGACAAATCATCGTGTGTTTTTGGATATAACCATGTGTGACAAGAGAAATACACTGGCAGTGTAATGCAATACTCACAGAGGGTTGAAAAGGCTGGGGCTCTGTAACAGTTTGAGATGAGTCATTTTGGGATCCTTCAGTAAGTTCTCTCAGCTTCTGGTTTAGCTGAGTGCATGGAAAAAGACAAAATAGTTATTACACATTGATCAAGGACCAGTGTACTATGAGCTGTCACATTAATAGAATGTATTGGATTAAAGAACTAAGGCATCCTAATCTCTGAAGCTAAAAAGACACTGGGTCATCCACAACAGAAGTCTGAACAATTAGAAATGTCTGACAGGATACAATAAAGATGTATGCTTGAATCAACCATTGTTTCTTTCTGGCTTACTCCTTACCCCGTTAACCCAATGAAGCAGAGCATCCTCCCAGCTGGTTTCTCCACCCAGCAGCTCAGCAGAACCACATTTCTTCACCGCAGTCACCGTCTCCATGGCTCCCACAGCCATCAGGGCATCTATCATTGCCAGGTGAGCACTCTGCACCAATCACAAGGAAGAAAGAGGAGGAACCGTCAGAGGTGGGACCTGTCACAGCGCAGGCCAAAGAATCCAACAGCACAACTCAATTACAGCTGACACAATAATGCTGGACACTGACATTTCTACTGCTCTAGCAGAGCACCACTTACTGCAGAACAGAGATCTTCTCTTTCCTTTGAAGCACTACCAATATTTACAAGCAGCATCCTCCAGAGGTCACCAGAAGCCAGCTGTGAGTCAGCAGAAACACTAACAAGAGTTCTCAGCAAGCAAACGCACACATCAGCAGATGTGGGTGAACTCTGGACCCATGTTTGTACAATCATTAAATCATTAAAGAGGCAATGGGCCTGTACTATGATAACGCGTGTGTTCCCGGACTGTCATTCCTCAGCTGCTCTCCCTTTATTTGCCTTCTCTCCAGCACGCGTTTCTCTTTTGCACAGTGAAATGTTGTTGTATGACTCATGTGTAAGAGACTGCAGGATAAAAAGAGGTGTTGTAACTAGATCACCAGGAAGCACAACTAAGAACAGCATTCTCTGGAAGAAACAGGTGTTCCATATTTTATCTGCATTTTCGGTGTATGAATGTGTTTTTGTATATTTAGATATACTTACTACAGATATAGTTTTTTTCCCCCACACACAGACAACAATCAAACAAAAATACGTTTGCTTACATATATTTTCTATTCCCTTAGCATTTGTATCCAACAGACATTTCCTCATACTTGAGAGACCATTACTGTGCTATCTCTAATGGCCAGAGCCCATTAAAATGCACCGCCAACATTATCAGCTTAGTCAGAGAGAACGGCCTAACTCTATAAACCTGTTAGCTCATTAGAAGTTGTGCTCCATTCGTGCCATGGAGCTGAAACCAACAGTACTTTATATGTCTAACCTCCATATTGCTCTAAATTATTCAGATATTTAAACCATTTGGATGTGCATTTCATTCATACAGACAACTGGCAAATAACAAATTAATTCTTGGGTTTATTCAAGATAGCACTCTCGTCCTTTGCCCTCTTTATCCTTTCAAGTCTATGTATTCAATGTATGATTCTTCTATCTTTTTCTCCTCTATTTGTATCGCTTTTAGTTGCCATCTAACAGCAGCACTGGCACCCCTCTCTCTTCACTACTGGCTTACTGCAAAAGGCTCCTTGTTATAATAATTAATTCTGACCAACGGAAGGGACATGCAAGTCGCAAACAACACATTCCTGTCATGGGGTCACTCCTACAATCTCCAATCCTCAGTTTAGAGCCTAATCTGTGCAAATCAGTGCCTATTCCCCTTTTACTACTTACAAATTCCACTTTAGAGGCCAGAAATTCTTACTCTAACCTCTTACGTTGCCCCTGATGGGGGCTGGTGGCAGTCCAGCTGCGTGCATGAGCCCTGTCTGCATGTCTGCCTACTCAACCCTGATGTAAAGTGCTGACCTGGACAGACCCAGTGCTAGGGCGGGCAGGGCGGGCTATGCCAGCAAATGCTTGTCAGATAGCATTGGGCCAAGTTCGCTGGATGTGCTGTAGTCAGTCACTGGGAGCTGTGTGGCCCTGGCTGGCCTGGCCTCACAACACTGCTGCCAGGACTAGAGCTGCTGCTTGTGTGTTGTATGTTCAGTGGAAATGTCTGCAGTACAGAGGGGGACAAATGATCTGATATAAGGACTAGGGCTTCTCAAGGCTAGCCACAATCTGATTACTTAGCAGTGATTATTGAAACATGGTAGGGCTGGACAAAAATTAAATTATACCATATATCAACTATCATAATGTGAATTCATAAATATATTGTATTATCATCTTAAAAAATTATGCATTCCAAAAGAATTATTTTTGAGCAAACTTAAGTTTTTGTTTTACATGTGTCAAGAGTTCTGTCTGATGTAAACAGACAAGGGATAGATCATTGTATTAAACATCAATTAGGTCATATTTGTGCAATTTTGAATTATTTTGCTATACTGTAATTTATACACCAGAATTCAAAACATACTCTCATTACTATGGTGATATTGATTTCAAACTTTATTTTTCTTGAGCCCTACAACATGGGCCACTGGTTAAGTACCTCCAGTAGCTGTGTTTGAAATTCTCTGGATAAAAACAAAGTGATTTAAGACAGGAACATATTTTCTGCATTAAGCCACAAAGTGTAATCATAGGTTGTAGCTATTGTCACAGTGTGAAAGGAGACAGGATGACTGAGAGAAAAAGAAGACATGAACACGAGAGAATGACAGACTTAGTGAAAGTGGCCAACCATGTTGTCATGCTATACAGTAATTATTCAAAGGAGAGATTAGAGGGTAATTCATGACAAAAAAGTGCAGAATGAAAGGGGAAGAAAGGGCCGCTGCTAGCGGATTTCCCCATGCAGACCCAGGAGAGCTCGCTAAGCTAAATCACAAGTCTCCCTAATGAGAGGGGAGAGAGGAGCAACTCATGAACACACAGCACAGAGCCTGCCAGATCACCATAACAACCAACCAGCTGACCCACAATGCATCTCAACACAAGCCTGACCGCAGCAGTGCTCCGTGCTCCCGGCTTAGCACTGGCTCTCTGCTCGGAAACATCCAGCCAGCAAACACTTAATGCTCCTCAAACCGATGTGAGAGGAAAAATGAACACCTCGTCAATGAACCCCATCAACATGAAATATTTATGGCCCTATTTGGCAAATGTGCTTGCACAATGGTGTCAAAAACATGCCAAACAAAGAATGCAAAGGTAGGGTAAATCTGATTATGTCTGAAATATGACTTAACCCCATCCCCCCAACCCTGCCTGGTGCCTACTGAGGGGGAGACAAACAGGGGGGGATCAGGCAGGTCTGGGGCCCAGCAGGGGATTTTGGACCGGGGTTATATGGTTATTTTAACGCTCATATGAACATGAACTGTATGTTTAAGCAAGGAAAACCTGTCTAGAACACACCAAACTTGTTTAACATACGGTGAATACGTTTGAGTGCTACTCAACATTTGTTTCCCATCAGCGAAGGCCCAAAGCAGAACAAATAGTGTAAGATGATGGTTAGCTTTTCTGATAGTCCGCCACTTTTATTTTCAACTAAGCTCCTGACTGATGCTCACTTGAGCAGAAACCTGCCAACACAGCAGTATGATTTAAGACAAAGTGTCAGTGCCTATCCAAAACCAACAGGGGACAAGAAGAGGGTTATCTGCATTATGGCTACATGACTTACTTTGTCACTGTGGGAAAAAATGCTTAACCACGTCTCCAGTGCGTTAAGTTGCAGTCTGTGTCAAATGGATAATATACGACGATCTCCTACTGTCTCAACCAACAGTAGGTGTAACAAATTAGTTACAAGTTTGATATGGTGAGAGATGTTAGGTGCATGGTGAGTCAGTGGTCATCTCTGGCGTGTCATCCAGTCGTGGATGATGACGTTCAGTCTGCATGGCAGATTATCTCTAATCTTCACAGATCTTTATCCTCAATCTCAGGAGTGATGGGGGCTGGGCTATCACCGGAAGGACAGTTATCAGTAGGATGCATGTACACACATGTACAGCAAGTAACGGGTGGAGGCAGCTGGAGGCTCCATTGCTGAAGCCAAGTGCAAAGAGGCCCATGGATGTGCCATCTACAAAGCCTTCCTTTCAGGATAACCCTGGCCTATAAAGACGCTGGTGCTAGCTTGAGCTGCAGGAGCAGGGCCCCCGACTCCCTGTTTCAAGAACTTTGTACCCTCTCAAAGTAGGGCAAACAAATATTCATCGATACCTATTTAAAGTGTTGAATTAACGAAATCAATGTACCTCCATTTTTGGTTTCGTGAAAACTATGGCAAGATAATATGATGAATAAATGATACAACAGTTTCTAACATTATGGTCAGTGCCATGTACGCAAATATCCCCAGCATGCACGGATTTACAAGACACCACAAAGAAATAAACTAAACCCTGAACTGCAAGTAATACCATAACATTTTACAAATAAAAAATATTGCATATTTCACTTAAGTTACAAAGTTAGACTTTCAGACCTTCATGTTTACAGCTAAATGAATAGGTTACAGATATAGTATTTCTATATTGACAACAACATACAAAAAGCAAGATTAAGTCTTGCCTTTGTTTCTGAGCTTTTTTTTATGAAAATATTTCATTTTAGACTCGACCCTCTCATATTACATACAATTCAGAGGAAAATGGGACTCACTTTCCACTTGTCCTAGATTGCACGGCTCACACCATTCATTTTCTTCCTGAATATTTCTGAATCTATCTATTAACTAAGGAATTTCAAGGTCCAGAGGCAGGGACAAACAAGAAATGTTTCTTCGTCCCGTAGCAGCAGCTTACAGTTTGATGAAGACCATAATTACACTACTAGTTCGGTGAGCTATGATGTGTCTGTTTTTGCCCTACTTTGATCATAGCACCAACTGTGTATTTTTATATGGAGCAGGTCACTGGTGCTCCGCACTGACATCAGTGCAGCAACCCAAGCCAGCAGGAGCATCTTTATGGGTTAGGATAAACCTACATCCCTGGATTTATACATGAGCCAAGTTTCACAATTATTAGCAATGAACAGCAATGATGCAAGATGTGTGATGTATTAATAACAAATTGAAAAGTCATCAACAGTGCATGGCTGGGCAGATTAACTGGCAGCAGTGTTTACCTGTCAGCAACACGCATGACTCAACGTACTTTAACGTAAATGCACTACATGTTATAATCTTGTTTGACACAGATATGTTAAGCTGTAATATACGGCAGTACTGCAGCAGATTGCTGCTGCTCCAAAGCCGTTTACTGGCCAAGACCCACACTGATGCTCCATCCTTCTAATGCTGCTGCAGTATGACCCACTTTCCTTGCTTGCCACACTGTAGGTACAGTGCCAGTCAGTGGCAGACAAGCTCAGACAGCAGCCTAGGGCCAGGCAACAGCTGGAAGGCTCAAATACCCATGCAGCAAATGGCAAATGCAACATTAACAGTAACAGCCAAAATAAGAGTTTCATGATTAGGATTTAAAGCTGAGATGCTTCATAGTCTGCCCTGGAAGCAACACCCAGAGCGGAGATTGCACGCAAACAGACTGGTTCATTACAGATTAACAAATTACAGCAACATCAAGCATGAAAGAGACCTACTGTGTCATTAGGCCATTATTACTGATGCTGTAGTGATGATGATCATGATGAAATTGTAGTCATTGTTACTATGACTACTACAGTTTTTAACTTTCATATTTGTGTGTTTTTTTTTTAATGGTTTTGCCATGGAAAGCCTTGTTGGAGCTTTGGTGTGAGGTGGCACATCTGTCAGTGCAGGTGCTTAACTATCAGAAATCCCACAAGAGCAAACAGGTTTGAGGTTTAGAAAAAACAGTCCAGCCCAAAGGACTCTGTGAACTCACATTCAGTGCCAATGGAGGGTGCATGTGACATGGTTACATTTACATTAATTTTGTCATATTATGCATTGATACATCACCATAGTACATTAACCAAGATCCAAATTCTCATATCATCAAGTTCTACTGCTAATGGTCACATAATTTCCATTCTATTTAGTTAAGATAATGCCACAGATGCATGCAAACCTTTTCAAACTTACATTCAAGCATATCATCACAACAGCCAGCACCAGCAGTGCCACACCTGCTGCAGTGGCCAGTAGACAGTAGAGAGCAGCAGTGGCGCAAACAACTTTCAACTAAGAACAACACTATCCATGCAAATCCCTAGAGACTCACTACGTAGCTTTAAAATAAAAGTCTGTATGTGCATGAACAAAGCTGGGAAATGCAGTTGTATCGCATTTTGTGAGGAAGATCTTCTGTATAAATGAAGGGTTTATTGGAATACTTCAAAACTGAGTTACAGTGAGTTGTTGTTGTGTCAGCTGAAGCGGAAAAGCAGTTAACGTTCCATCAGACATAAAAGCATCCCTCCTCATTTAGACTGTTATGGTTACTGAAAACTAACTTAATTTGTAGGCTTTAAGTCGGAGGAACTTATGACTATATTACGCGAGTACTAGAGAGAGAGAAGAGAGAGAGAAGAGAGAGAGGAGAGAGAGAGAGAGAGAGAGAGAGATCTATTGTCAAGGGCTAAGAGGACAAACCAGTTTCTCTTGATTTAACTCATGAAGCCAGCCCAGAGCATTCTCTCAACACAGTATCTAAAGTTTCACCAGAACTGTTTAGCCATTGTTCTGGTCTGGACCATCTATTGTATCTAGATTCTCCCTCCCTCTCACACCCTGGATTTAAAGTAGTCGTCCCTTGTGTCACCCTAGTGACTGCCCTAGTCCTAGCAGCTGGATCCACTCATCCTCTCAGATCAGCTGGGGGCAGCATAGGAGGATGGGGTTGGGGATGGGATGGGGTTGAATGAGTGGGGGATGTTTTGATGTCCTTTAATCCCCAGAATCAAAGCATAAACAAGCCCCTATATCAACAACCAAGCCCACTCAAACCTCTCTCTTTTTCTGCAGACTCACAGATAGTAGAGCATCTGGTTCCATGGGAGGAGACATTCACTTTTTAGCCTGATGGACAAACATAAAGCAGTTTCTACCTGAACAACAGATCTAACATCTCCTTGAATCAATCCAGGCAGGCCACTTGCCACAAAACTGGCTGCCAGACTGGTGTGGCATCATCATAACCTATCAAAATCTCTTAGTCCCTATGTGAGCACCATAACTTTACCATTTTGATGGGTTTATGCCGGAGGTCTGCGTCAGTCGCTAGTGTGTCTTCATCTTTGGAGACTATTCCTTTCTGACTGAGGATTTCCAGCAGGGCAATGTTGTCTTTGGGCTGTGCCTCGGCTCCGGTGCCCCCCAGTAATAGGCTGTAGGTCCGGCAGTAGAGTTCTGAGGACTGGAGAAGGCGCGTGACTGGCGGTTTAAGATGCTCCTGCTCATACTGGTCAGAGTAGAAGGGGTCACGCAGCTCTGCGGGGACATTCTCTACCAAGAGAAAAACATACAGACACTGTTTGATACGTTCCTGGAGCAGTGATGATACTAGAGAACTTGGTGCAGAATTTAACAAACAATGTGTTGAGGGAGATCTATAAATAAAATTAAGTTCTGAATGCTCTGGAAAGTGGAGGAACGTCTCTCATTAGCAGTCCCTTAACTTCCTCAGTTTTAGATCATCACGAACATGTTTAATTTTTGCTGGCTTGGAAACCTGCTTTCTGCCTGGTCCCGTGGCATATTAAGACAGCTGGTGTATACCCTAAGGCTATAATCATATGAGTGAGTAGAGCAGAGCAAGCATCAAGGTCAATTGGGCATGATGAACTCAGAGGTTGGCATCTGCAGATTACAAGATGCTCTGCCACTTGTTTCTTCCCTCTTTTTTTAATCCCCTTGATTCATTTTTGTACAACAGCTTCTGTGAAAATTGCTCTTTCAGATCTTCAGAGAGATTTGTAAATCTCAGAAGCAGAAATCAGCAACCTGAATGAAATCTACAACCTCAAAACTACGAAAAGCAAATGGGAAAACCCTACGTCTGTCTCACTTAAGAGAAAGCGTAGTAAGGCATTATCACACGATTTGTGGTTAGCTGAAGATTGCTAAATAATCTTCAGCTAATTGGTCTGGCTAACTGGCTGACCGGTCTTTTTCGCAAATAAGATGGGCACAGCCTAAAAAAATTATCCTAAAAAACACACACTTGACACACCCTCTATGAAACTGGTTCCTCTGCATCCAGACCAAACCAGCAGCAAACTCAATAGCCCGTGTCTCTGTGCAAACATACTGGAATAAGCGCCTCGCTGTTTTAAAGGGCCTTCGGGAAAATAGTTGACGAACTGAAATATCAGCAGTCTGCCTGAAAAGAGTAATGACAAACTTAATGGTAATGCGTGTTTATGAATGCCTAAGATTGTACCTAACAGAGAAACAAAGGGGTTATTACAAGGGAGGTGTCACTATGTTGTATCACTATAAAGTCATGTAACAAATCCACTGACATCAGACAACAAAACAAAACACCCAGCTTCAAAGGTGAGACAATGCCCTGTTCTCTGTCTCTCATTCTCACTCCATGATGACTATAGATGTTAGACAATATTGTCAGTCACACCACATGGTCCATTTTGTTGTAAATATGCTCCTGTGTGCCAACACTACAATGCTCGCTTTACTGCTGTAAACACTGTGGCACACCAACCAAAATGTACACCTTTAGTCTTGGGTCCAGGTAGTTACTTGAGCCAAAAAAAAAAAGTCTTCCCACGATGACGTGTATAAAGAAAAAGAAAAACTTCACCAGAAGGCAAAGCAGGATGCAAATGACACAACTCAGTGAGATGAGAGAGATCGATATGAACATGATTTCCCTATGAGACAGTCTGGCCATGAATAATGACTTTTTGTGTCACATACAGTATATCACAAAGAAAAACTGGGTACAAATTTAAAGCTAAAATCCAAACACATTTTTCCCAAACTATGTACCTGCACATCAAAAACAGCAACAATCACTGGATAAAGCATACAACTAATGTGAAAAAAAAAAAAGGAATAGGAGGCAATGAAAAGAATGACAAGCTGGCAGCCTTAAGCGGAACTAAGCCCAAGCAAAAAGGAGTGGGAAGCCTCCATAATGTTAACATCACTACATCTCCAGGGAAATAGTTCGATTGAAAACACAATCTTGTGTCTTTGCATAAACTCGAGCAACAGCCGCTCTGTCACTTTCCCAGGTAATGGGGCCAGTGCTTATCTACTGGACTGAGTAAAAAGGCAAAAGTCAAGTGTGCACAAAGATTATTAACAGGTTACCACTTTATCATAGTTGTTGAGCAGGGAGAGAACTCTTCAAGTAGAGAGGTTCGAGCCAGCATTTGCCATCTACGGAGGAGTTTTTGACCCAGAAACTTAGTCCCTACCACCTGCTACTCTGTGCTGTCGCTGACCCTGACCTCTTACCTTTTTGTGTAGGATGAAAGCAAACAAGAGATTTTTTTTGTCATGTTGTTGTTATTATCATAACAAAAGACAACTGAGAAAAAACACAGTATTATTTCAGTGATTGGCTGGAATGCACAATATTTGGTCCTGTAAAATTAGCTAAACTCTTAAAAGGTATAGTGGAATCGATGCAGCTTGTCATTGTGACTGTGTCAGCTCAGCTTTGTTAGCTCCTATCCGTACTGACCTGCATTGCTTGATAGCCTGCTGATAACAGGAGCCATATGTCCTTCTACTTTATTGACTTGACTGAGCGAGCATGCTGGTCCTGTCACAGGCATTGCCACATGTGTCTGACAGTAATCAACAGACATGGAGCAACAAAAACAGATCCAAACCAAAAATGGACTGAAATCTGCCACAGTTTAAACTAACCCGGCTCCTTTTGGAGAAAATCATTAGACAGGACCCCACCACCCAACCTTTCGCACTTTACATTTAAGTGAAACAATCATCATTGGATTTCAAGAAGGTTGTCACAGTAACAGTGAGCACCAAGTAGTTCTCTCTATTAATAACATGGCACAGCAGTTTGCAACACCTGCTGGATTTGACAATCTAAACTGTCAGGCTGCTTTCTGGAATCTTTCAGGAACCCTGGCATATATTAAATAATTCACAAGAGCTCAAATATGCAAAAGTGTGCAAGGTAAGCAGGAAGTTCAATTGGCAAGATTAGCCATTTCCACCCACATGTCACATTTAGGCATCAGTCCACACCTGCCCGATCAAAAAATTGCATTCAGTGACAAATTTTCTTTTTCTACGCCACTTAGTATGTTCACAAGAGAGCATTTAACAAAATGAGTAACTCAGTACTACATATGTTTTGATAAGGCTATTGGCTGTAACTTCAAGATCCTCCCTGGAAAATTGAGGTATAAACATCCTCATCATGTGGTGGAAAGGATCAAACACAGATGATTATCCGCTCTCATTTTTAGAACAAAGCAGGCACTGTTTTGTGCCCCCAAAATCTAGCGGTGGTGAGAGGGGCTATGTTAACACCCTACCCTACATGTGACCACTAGTTCTGAGCGAAATGCTGATGCCAGCAAAAACATTAAACTACAGCTTAGACATCTTGGACAAGATTGTAGGAGACTGTCATTTGATCTGTCTGCATGTTAAGACTGTACTGTTCCATTTACAATAACAATATTTCCTAATTTCAGCATATTTCACGAGCCAACTATAAAACATCCAATGATGCATTTATCAGATGACCTGTATATTATCTACTGGTTTGAAGAAATATCTCAGATCATCAATAAACTTCAGATGCACTGATGTGACTCGATTCATCTGGTCAATTTCTTTAACCGAGAAATATACATGTATGCCCATAAAATTTTTTAAAAAATGCTAAATTTTTTTGATCAATGAGTCCACATCTGACAGTACATGCTCAGAAGGAAAAAGCACACCTCCAAGCACTACGCATGAAGCGTCCCACATCCCTATACGTTCACAGGTCCACTTACCATAAACCAGCCATCCCTATCAGCCATGTGCATCCTGTAAAGGATCACCACAGGCAGCGCTCTAGTATGACATATGCACAGTAGCCTCAAATTGAATTAGAGGCTCAGTGTACACAGAAGCACATCCTACAGACAGAGTTTGATTACATTATAGTGGCTTCAGAGGATAACAGGGCAGCACGAGATACAGAGTTATAAAGTGTACAGAATGCATTCACCCAACAAAAGTGTCCTCGAGTTAGACACCAACTCCCAACCACATCTGTGTGTACTGTTTTGTAGCTCTGCTCTTTGACCTCCGTGTATGTGTAGCAAGTGATTTCACTTACAATAAAATATCACATGATCTTAAAACACACCTTGCAACTCAGCAACTGCATAAAGGGGTTTACCTAAGTCTGAAACCTAAGAGTTTCATATAGTGCACCAATAGGACTTCCTGCCTCTTGAGTAAACACTAATAGCAAGACAACATCCTCCTCAGGTCCTTGTCCCTTGTTGACTCACCATAGTTACAATGACTGGGAGAGGGTGAGTGATCATTCAAATAGGATTTCAGTATGATCCGAGCAGGTTTGTAGCTAGGTGGGGCTAACGCTCTAGAGAAACACAGGGTTTGAAGCATGCAGGTACAAGGTGGTTTGGGTTCACTACTAGGAAAAAAAAAAAATCGTAAGAGGTTACTCATGACCAAAGCAGGGAATATTTAAATTGGGCCATAGGATGTTTCATAAGTGGTAATTAAGTTGTTTAATTTTTTTTTTTTTAATGTTTGGATTGCTCTCAGATTTTTGGACCCCACTGTATGAGCAAGTTTCTCCCAAGCCTACAAACTGGTGAATCAAGATTCCAATGAAAAAGGCACAAACTGGTTTGACTGACCCTTAAATGATCTGTCATCTGTCAAAGCAACTACAAGGGCAGGTCATAAATTATATTCTTGCCTAACCACTTTTCCTTCACCTTGGATGGAAAACATAATACATAGTTTATATGTCAAGGCATTATAAAAGATCATTAGACAGTGTTTCAGTACTGAGCAGCCGAATATCTACCATGAAAATCTTTTAATACATCTATGCTAATAAAAAAGAAATGTAAAAAATATGAATATGCCTATATGTGGTGCATGAACAAATAAGAAACGAGTAAAATATTTTTTGAAGTACTTTATATAAATATATATATATATATATGTAAAAACAGGCTCTAGCTAATTCCAGCATATGAGAGCATGTAACGATGAGATTTTATGCTGTGTCTTAACAATGTTACTACGAAACTCCAAACATGTTGTCACTCAGTGGGTCAAACAGAGTCTGTAGGGAACAACTACTTTGTGTGGAGTCTCTTACTAGAGCAAGGAGTTGTGGGGATGGCATGATCTCCTTTCCATTCAAAAAGGATGGTTCTGAGTTCCCTTGGATGAAAGAGACAGGGAATAAGTGTTGCAGGTCTTTTCTTTAGCATTTAGAGGATTTGACAAGGTTCAAGCATTATGTTTCAAACTGTTATATGTGGGCGGCAATTAGAGATGATTATCTTCGCACTGTGGGTTTGGCTGTGTCGAAGATGAGGGTAAGAATCTTGCAGGGACTTTGTGTTTCTGTATTATCTGCACTTGTTCTCCTAACCTTGACAGATTTTTATGCTAACTTTGGTATTTCAGTCCGAGCCTGTAAGCAGCTTTCAGATGGTCATGATTGCACGGGGATTCGTTTTAGGGCAGCCTGTATAAGACTAGAGGTCTTTTTTGTTCATTTATCTCGAAATTTCATTAGGCCATTGCCAGCTCCCTTTAAAGCTACTGTCTAACCTTTTAACATTCCTCTATCTAAAGAAAGACCTGAGATGTACACAGTATACGGTCCATGTGAAAGTCCATTTCGTATTGCTGAGACTCCGGGGTTAAAAATGTTGCCTACTGTCATCATTAAGTTAACTGACCTGGAGGAGCTGAGGACCAGACGACCTGGTCTGGCTCCTGCTGCGCTTACGCTTTTTCTGCCCAGCTGAGTTTTCTGGGATGGGACTTGGTGATGTCATCCTGACTTTGCAGGAAACTATCTTCGAGGCGGCCTGAGTTGACTGAGACAAGAAAACCGCAACATCAACGCAGCCTTGGTCTCCATACCCCTGTCGCCCGGCACGGAGGGCGACTTTGTCCAGAGGGCGTGGTTGAGGCGCAAAAACGGAGCATACAGAGGCAGCTGGGTCTCCGGCTCGCCTGGGATTGTGTAACGTGCAAGTCATGTTGTCAAAGTAAAATAGAGTTCACCTCACACCCTTTCCAGCCGGAACCGAGTAAATCTGTGTTTAAAACCTTGACTATTAACCTCTAGCTGTGTGTGTATTTATTTATGCGCACATCTCAGGAATGTGAATGTGTTTTCTTCTTCTTATTATTTTTTTTGGTCTTGTTTTAGTAAACGGACCCAAGATCACTTGAGAACCCAGTGGCCCCGTCGTTAGACTGACGCGTGTACTACTCCTCCTCCGTTGAATAAAGTTTTTAAAAAAATTGAAGCGAGCAGGAGGCACGACGTCGAAGGCCGTTTCGAACGAGACCGTGCTCGGTGTCTTCACCGTGAGAATCTCATCTTTGCCGAAACAAAGAGACTCGTTATCGCCTCAGGGTCAGAGCCGACGCTGTTCTAAGACCTTGTCCGAAGAACCGCGAAGAAAACTCTCGTCTCATGATACGTCTGCTCTCTGCAACAGAATGATTTTTCCTTAGGTGGGTGTGTTTTTGCATCATAGGGGGCTGGGTGGTTTCTCACAGGCGCCTCCCGAGGTTTGTTGACTACGGACGTTGGAAGAGAACCCCCCCTCCCCAGTAAAACTGGAAAGGTACAACAGTCTGCGCAGTTTATTCACTCGCGAATTGCCTGAAACTGGCGCTCACGCCGGGGCCTGTCATCTCCTAGAGGGGAGGATGGTACTGGAAATCATCTACGGCCCCACGTTGCACATTAAAAAAACAGCAAGCTTAGAAACATACCCAGTAGCCTGCTCTCTTTTTTTTTTTCTGACTGAAGCCTGGCGGCCAGAGACACGACAAAAAAAAAAAAAATGGGTTAGCGTGATAAGGCCTAGGGAGGAGGCCTGTGCCTCTGAAACACACATACCTAGAAAATGTGACCACCCATTGAATGAGAACAAATGACATGTGTCAGAGTCGGAAAAAAAAAAAATGCATACAGCGCATGGTCCCCCTTTCATATGCTGCTCTTTGTGCTGAAAATCTGCTGAGCCATACGCGCACTGCAGTTCCCCTACATGCATGTGTTTCTTCGCTACACTGCCGAACAGTATATAAACGTAATTCAGGACAACAACAGCAACAGAAAAAAAAAAGGGGGGGGATCGTGGTCTTCATGCGACCCGTCTGAATGACATTCTAACTCACCAGGCCCGCAGCCTAAGCCGAAACCTACCTGCACAGCCGTAGGACTTCGCCAGTAGCCACCCGACACTTGCGCATATTTTTGCTTTAGTACAGTCATACAAATCCAATGGCTTTATGTCTGGGACCACAGAAGTCTTCCTCATGGTAGGGGAGTCCACCATAGCGAGCATGTGAAAAAAAAAAATAAAAAAAAAATTTAAAAAAAAATGGGAAGCGGTGCTGGCACAAAAAAAAAAAAAAAAAAAAGGGGGGCTACAAGACGGTATAAAAATTTTCAAGCAATCATTCTGTGAGTAGACTGTTCCGCGCGACCGGGGCTCTCATACGGATGTGGGTAAGGGTTTTGTCGGGAAAATATCCGGCCCGGAGCTGCTTCCCAGCCAGTTAACGTCCCCCTTTTTTTTCCGTGTGGTTTTGGAGTCGAAATCCCTGTTCCGAGTGTGCCCTCACGACCAAGCGAAGCCCCTACCCGCCGGGCTATCAGAGAAAACCGGACTATTCCACCCGAGTTTGCCCTTCTTCGTCCGCATCGCTGTGTGCCCAGTCCGCTGTGCCGGAGCTCCGCCGCGAGCCCAGCCGATGACTGACTACCAGGTGCTCCACACTGGCGTCGCTCGCTCGCCCCGGCGTCCAATGGACATCGAGCTCGAGCGACGAGGGCGGGACCTCCCGCTCGGGTTGAAGGCAGACGGCAGTGAAGGTGTGGTGGGACTCGTGCCTACAGGTGCATCGGCTGCCACGCAGGTGAGCGCCAGGAGGAGAGCCCCCCCCCCCCCCCCCCACTGGAAAGGTCAGACAGCTGAAAGTGACCTAATAATAGAAATATACCCGGAACACGAAATTTTAGGGGAACTATTCAGATCCTACACTTAAGTTGTAAGTAACACAATGTAAAAATATTCCCAGGTAAGTAAAGTCTTGCATGAATAAAGGTATTATCCGCAAAATCTACTTAAAATATCATAAGAACTGAATATGACCAGTGGCCCCCCCTTCAGAGTGCTGAATTACTATTACTGATGCGTTACAGTGCACGCTGGATTTTAATATAGCTTATTCAGCTGTCGCTTATTCATGCTATTCTGTTAACTACCAGTCAGAATGGCAGCGTTTTTACCCACGGTCCACTGCCACACACACACATATATATATATATATTCTCGTATTTTGCCTTATTAAACGCTCTCTGGATTGGGCGTGCAAGCACGGACAGGGCTCGACTGACACACGGTACAGTGGTACGTGGAGTTTAGTGACCGCACGCAATTTCCGGCATCGCTGGTTTTTAATCAGCTACAATAACTGCAAACACACATGTGGGTATGTCGGGCCATTAATCCATAGTATATTTTATAAGGTGATCTTATTTGTATTTAAAAATCAAAGTAGCTAGTAGCTATAGAGCTGTCAGATAAATACAGTGAACGGTACAATATTTCACTTTGAGATGTGGTGGAGTAGAAGTATAAATCAGTATAAATTAGAAATACTCAGGTGAAGTACAACTTCAAAATTGTGCACAAGTGCAAAAAAATGCCTTAAATGCACTTAGTTACTTTCCACCACTGCTGGATGCTGGACTTACCTGTAATCCCTGCATTGTCTGCTTTGCCTCCATGTAGGTGACAATTTTTCATGGATGTTTCAACAGTTCAGATGAAAAATACATTAAAGTTCATTACATAGGAAATACAGTGTCCTGGACTGTGAAAATTGAAGCCCTGCTGCAGCGGGCGAACTCCCATCAGCTTCAGGGCTGCTGCTCTGTGGATGACCCTGACCACTGACCTCTTGCAGATGAAAAACAAAAAAAAGAAGTTCAGACCTCAGATCACTGACGCATCATATTATAGATTTTTGCAAGGCTATTTTAATTACTTTTCTTTGGTTAATATACTAGAGGAAAAAAAAAAAATTAATCACAATGTTTTGACAAACCTGTTCGGTCCATAATAATAAAGATGCAGACATTTAGAATCCGCTGTGACCATGACACTCCAGGTAGCTTGTATTAATAAAAACTTTAAGTTTTAAGATTTTCCTGAAATTAAAGCACATTGAGCCCTAAATGATCATGCAATGTGAACTAAACATGTGTATCATTTTTTGCATCCTATCAACACGCAAAAAAAAAAAAAGCCATATGACAGTCACATAATCAAGGAATTAATTATATAGAGCAGAACTATTCATATCATCTTCTGATTAAATATTCATCGAGTTACTGTCTGGAACAGACCGGCAGTGATGTCAAATGCCTGCAGGCATGGTCTGTTGTTTATATACCTTACTGCCTTTAAAGCAGCCTGCATTATATACAAACAACTATAATGACAGGAACAAATTAAACATACTATTAAATCTATGCAGAGAAAAAAAAGGGGAAATTAAATTTGGAAAATGGTTTAGTTGTTCATTTCCTGTTGCTGTGACTATAGACCGTTTCTTTCCAATTGTTTTTGAAGTCTTGTTTCTAGTAGCACCGTCCACATTAGAAAACAGAAATCTCAAGAGTGATTCATCACATGATGTTGTTCAAAGTTCCAAGAGCTCTCCAAGAGCCCCGCTGGAGTAACTTTGTAAGAGGATTACCTCTCAGCTATTTTAATCTAGTTATGAAAGAAACTATTTCTTCCTAGTCAATACTTTTATCCAGATCTGTGTCAATTTAACTCTTATGATGAGGTGGCACCAATTCAAAGCATTAGGCCTTTTCCATCAAACACCGAAGTAGATCTACACCATATAAATCTTTTAAGTAAATCTTCCCACATGCATGGGTTGCACATATATTACTGAAGCACCATTTTAACTTTTAGACATGTCTGAATAAAAGGACCTTTGCAAGACTATACAGCCAATGTAACATCAACAATGTGAGATTTGGATGCTTAGCTCCAGTCTTTATTAAAGGTTCCTTCAAACCTGTGTGTTTTCTAGGACAAACTTTCCTCTGTCAGACAAAAGACACTGTGTTTAACCAATGCAAGTCCATTTTTATTACAACTGCGTTTAAGACATTGCAAAGAAAGTTTCAGAAATTCAGAGACCAGCTTGACACAGCAAGAACTGCTGGTGCATAAATCACAAACACTGCAAAGTTATGCAGTGTGGCAATAAGAAAACTTTCAAAAGTCTTGTTTTATAACAAACGTTGTAATACTGTATTGGGTCACAAGTAGCCCCTCAACTATGCTGACTGAAAGACATTTTTAGAGCATTACCTATAGCCTCAAAAGTGATCAGTGAGCCAAGTAAACGCCTGCAACTATAACAAATAACAGGCATTAGGGAGTCTTTTAGATCAGCATTTAGTGTAGGTTCAGTGAATTATTTGTTGTTTTCAAAATGTTATACAGCCCTCCTATTATTCAATCAGTTGTACAAACTGTTCCTCGACTGTCATTGTACAATAATAAATGTAAAACTAGAGCATGATTTTAATGTTTGGATAGTGACATGTATACAAGTTATGCAATCTTTCCAGAAACATTGGGCTTTGCAAGACACCCACCTACTAGTGATCCTCAAGCCAACAATGTGAGGCTTAAATGCTCAGCCCCATTTTCAAATGAATGCTCCCTGTTGAAGAAACAATGCTCCTCCCCTGTTTTCTAGGGCAGAGCTTCCTGTCTGAGAAAGATTTCTGCATTTATTAAATGTGCAAATGTGTTTTCACTGTTTATTCTTTTACAAAAATGTCATTTGGAAACAAAGTCAATCTACACCAGACTTCAGTTACAGTTATCATGTAACCACACATGAAGTATTTCATGGTAGAAAACTGCTCAGTTGCACAACTATCTTGAGCCACATACTTGAGAAAGACTGACACCATGTGGCCGAAACTAACAGGTTCATTCCTTTCTATACTGAACTACAGAAATCCACAAAGAAAATGTATAGAAGGCACAAACGCTGCCATTCTGACTGTTTTTCACTCATCACATTCTTTTAAAATAAAAGTGGATACAGCGGAACATTTATACAAAATTTTAAAATGGAGCCCATTCACTGACTACAAGTGAAATCAGAAGACTGCATCTAATGCAAAATTCAGTGAGCAAGGTATATTTCAGTCATCTTTAAGCCCTCCAAAGACAGCCGAAGGGATACTCTTCTGTTCAAGCTGCACTTCTGTAAAGACAATTGGTACATGCATTTTCATTAATGAAATATGCCTGCGTGGATGTTTAAACAAGCATCACATTTTCCCATTTTGCTGCTAAGGGCAAGGCCTGTTGTGTCTGTCACTCACCATCTGGTCCTTGGTCTTCATCTTCATCCTCGTCGTCATCATCAATGTCGATCTCATCTGGATTAGCTTGTTTGGAAAGCTCAGCCAGTTCACTGCGAGAAGTGTCACTCCTGCATAAGAACATGAGGAGAATATGACTTGAGTGTCTCATTTTTCCATTAGAAGATTTAGTCCAATTTTTATAAAAAAGGCACAATTTTTTACAGATACTTTTTAATGGAGTAAAAACAAGATGAACAAACCTGACAAAGAGAATCTTCTCTTTGGGCTTGGGTTTGTCCTGCTCGGCTTCAGCAGCAAGCTGCTGTGCTTTCTGCTCCAACATCTTCATGTCATCAATTCCCATCTGGCCTGGAGCAAGATCTGACACTGGATACATGATTTAAAAAATGGTTGGACAAACAGTTACTTTAGAAAAAATATATTACTACATTAATTCTTGTGCAGCTCTGGGGTGTAACCTCAGGATTTGGGGCAAAAACAGTTAGCTCTTTAAGTATTTGGACAGTGACACAGTTTTCGTAACTTTGCCTCTGTACGCCAACACAATGGATTTGAAACAAAGACATCAAAATCTGATTGAAGTGTAGACATTCTCCGCTTTAATTCAAGGGGTTTTATAAAAATTTTCCAGTAACAGTTTAGGAACTACAGCCATTTTTATACATAGTCCCTCATTATCAAAGGCTCAAAAGTAATTGGACAAACCAACATGATTATAAAAATAATAAGGGATCACTTTAAATACTTTGATGAAACTTCTCTGCAGTCAATGACTACCTGAAGTCTGGAACCCATGGACATCACCAAAATGCTGAGTTTCCTCCCTAGAGATGCTTTGCCAGGCCTTTACTGCAGCCGCCGTCAGCGGCTGCTTGTATGTGGGTCTCTTTGCCTTCAGTTTTGTCTTCAGTAAGTGAAAAGCATGCTCAGTTGGCTTGAGGTCAGGTGACTGACTTGACCATTGAAAAATATTTCATTTCCCTCCCTTGAAAAGTTCTTGGGTTGCTTTTGCAGTATGTTTTGGGTCATTATCCATCTGTGCTCTGAAGCACTGTCCTATCAGTTTTGCAGCATTTGGCTTAATCTGAGCAGATAGTAGAGCCCTACACAATTCAGAATCCATCCTGCTATTTCTATCAGCAGTCACATCTTCCATAAACACCAGTTACCCAGTTCCATTGGGAAGCCATACATGCCCATGCCATAAAACTGCCTTCACAATGTTTGACAGATGATCTGATATGCTTTTGGATGATGAGCCGTTCCTTTCCTTCTCCATACTCTTCTCTTCCCATCATTCTGGTACATGTTAATCTTGGATTCCTCGTCCAAAGAATCTTGTTCCAGAGCTGGGCAGGCTTTTTTAGAGGGTTTCTGGCAAAGTCTAATCTAGCCTTTCTGTTCTTGAGTGTTACCAGTGGTTTGCACCTTGTGGTAAACCCTCTGTATTTACATTCATAAAGGCGTTTCTTGATTCTATTACTTTCACAATGATATGCCTACCTCCTCGAGAGTGTTCTTGATCTGGCTAGATGTTGTGGAGGGTTTTTCTTCACCACGATCATCCACTCTAGTTGCTTTTGTGGTCTTCCAGGACTTTTGGTGTTCCTGAGCTTGCCAGTGCATTAATTCTTTATAAGACTTGGCCACCCCTAAAGTTTCTGCTATCCATTTGATAGGTTTGTTTTGGGTTTTTTTTCAGTCTACTGACGACCTCCTTCATTTGCATCGACACCTCTTTAGACCGCATATTGAAAGTTCCCATAAACAGCTACCAAAAGCAAATGCAGCTCTTGGAATCCACTCCAGACCTTTTATCTGATTAATTTGTGATGAAATAACGAGGGATATGTATAAAAATAGCTGTAGTTCCTAAACGTTTGTGAAACCAATTGAATTAAACATGAGAGCCTACACTTCAAATAACATCTTGATGGTTTTGTTTCAGATTCATCGTTGTGGTGTACAGAGACAAAATTATGAAAATTGTTTCACTGTCCAAATACTTATGGAGCTAAGTGTATGTAGCATGTGTGGTCCCAGTATCAGATACAAGCCATACAGTGGTACCAGCACAGCACAGAAAATACTTGTTAGAGGCTAACTGGCTAATGCAAGCTCACTCACCAGTGCCTGTGGCGCTTGTTGTAGCCTTCAGCATCTGTGAGGACATAAAGTTGACCTGGGTGTTGTATGTGGCTTGGACACTGCGTTTGATCCTCAGCATTTCTCTAATGGTGTCTTCATTTCCATGGCGGATCTCAAATTCTTTCCAGGTCTGCCAGAAATTAGCTGTCACCTGAAAGATCAAGTTAAATAAGTCAAGAAGAATTATGATGGAACTGTGACATGTTATTCAGAAACAGGAAATGCTTGGAGGTGGTTTATCTCACCCTTGGGTCACAGATCTGGGAGCAGTAGGAGTAGATTGCTCTGGCCCGATCAATCTCACCCAATTTACTCTCCATGTCAGCAAATCGCTGACACATGTCCCTTGCATGCTCATCAGGAAGGACCTGGATAAATACAAAAGTACAATTTCCGATTTTACTGAATAGTACTGAATAGAACAATTTGACATGACTTGTATGTTATTTTCAATTTTCTAGATAAAAAGGATTATTAAAGAAGACAACATAGGTATTCTCATTTGATCATAAAGAGCTACCATACCTCAATAGCTTTCTGGTAAATTGCTCTGGTATAGGTCACTCCATAAATTTCAGCTGCTCTCTTGATGTAGATATTGAACATGTGATGTCTCTCCTCAGCTTCTACTGCCTGTGTTGCTCTTTCATAGACAGCCATGGCGTGTCGTGCCAATCCATACTCCTCCTCCAATTTGGCATACAACAGGTAAATGGCTGAAAAGTGAGGCATAGTGGTACAATTGGCTTCAGGGTATTTTGTGGAATATACAAAAGTTGTCAATGTCCTTTTAACAAAGCTACTTACTCTTGGCAAACTTGGCGGGGCAGCCATCCAGGGCTTGTTCAAATAAATCTCTAGCTCTTTCCAGCTTTTTGCCCCCATAACGATCAATGAACTTGGTGAGGTAAGTGTTCCAGATGTCATAAACATTTGGCCACCTGAAGAGAGCGATACCACGCTCATATGCCTAAAAAGGTATTAACAAAGACATTAAAGAATTCTTTAAATGGGTGCTAGGCTAGAATACACACTGAAAATAAATGTGGGTTTAGTTAATTTGCCGAATGTTATTACTTTGAAGCTTTCCTCAAAGTAGTTGTGCTCTTCAAGGAACATGGCATAATTGATGATGATCTGTGGTGTGGCTATGCGGAGATCAATAATGCGGTCATATACTGCTTTAGTAGACTGAAGAGAAAAAAAAAAAGAAAAAAAAGGACAAATGGAGAATTAATTATACCAACAGAGATGAAGATTTTAAGACCAAAACTAAATATCTCAGACTTTATCTGCCATGTGATTTAAATCTACTGCATTCCGTTGTCTCATTTAATATACTGGAAAATCACAGACATGTCGCGAACATACCTGGAAGGTGCCAAGACTCTCCTCCAAGTCTGCCAACATAGACCAGACCTTCAAGGACTTGTACACTCTGTTTTGGACTGGCTCAGATGCATCAAAGTACTCTGCTTTCTTGGATGGGATGGCTGTAGCTTTCTATATTCAAATCATAGAAGAAAGAAACATCTTACAATTATATCTACAAAGTATTTAAACACAAATTTATCAGTGCACTGATAAATTTAAAAAAAAAAAAAAAAAAGGTACAATCAGGACTATTTTACTCATTTCTCAAAATTGCCATAATTCATGTGCAGGGACATGCAAGTATTGCTAATCAATGCAAGTCATTTCTCTGTTGTTGAGATTTCACAATCTCTAAACAAGCAGAGCTGCCCCAAATCTATTTTGTAGTGAATGCTTTAATCTCCTAGGGCCCTAAAGTACCCAAAACTTGGTTGGATGCACTTGGACTTGTTTCACCCAAATTTATGTCAACATCTGTGCAATGTCTGAAAGGTGGAGAGAGCTAAAGACAAAGCAACCATCATGCCAAATGTCTACAATAAAGATTATTACAATATGTAGCATCAGGTCTTATCTATGGTCAACCGAATCAGTTACCAGGTGTTAAGTTTTAAAATATGCTCTCCAAAACATTTGGAGGAAGACAAATGTTTGCCAATGTTGTTGTAGTTTCATACTCCTGCCACTAGATGTTACTAAACATTTAACATAAATGGTGCTATTATTTTACTAACTGCACCTATAATAATGCCTGCTGATGTGATACAAATGTCTTACCCTCAGTATGCGCAGTGCCTGTTCATAGTTCTCGTGGCGAAGCTCCATCTCTCCATATTCACACCACACTGCAGCGAGGTCGTCCACCTGCTTGTAGTTCACCTTGGTAGCCTTCTCAAAGATTGTCCTGGCCTGGGTGGTAGTCAGTAAATATAAGACATATTAGGAATACAGAAACACATCTGATCTGAAGTACAGAGGGTTTGAGGTTCCCTATGGAAAGACCCCCATGACTTACATCATCCAGCTGCTCGTTTTCTTCATAGAATTTAGCAAAGGAAACCCAGAGAGAGTGAGGCTTCCCTGTTGCCTTCATTGGATCCACAGTCTGAACTGCCTCAGTATATGTGTTGATAATCTGCAAAGAATATGGTGACAATGGATTCATTAGTAATATACTACATAAAGGCAGTGTTACCTATTTGGTGTTTGTTACCACTATGAATTGTTTGTGGACTCTCCCTGTCCAAACAATATGTAGAGAAAGACCCAAAACTCACCTGCCGTGGATTGCCTTCATACAATTTTACCCTCTTGTGCCACTCATGGACATTATGGGGGTTCTGCCTCAGTAGTACACTGTTCAAGAGGAGGGGCCGCCGGGCTATCAATTGCTCAAAGCGGGCAAGTCTAAGCTCCAGGTCTATATCATCTGGGAGATGAGGGCCAAAGAGTATGGCATGCGTGAGAAGAGAAGTAAAAGCAAGGAGTGTACAAATATATATTAATATTATTGAATCCATACATACCATCTTCATCCTGCCCCATCTCAGCAGTGGTCTCCATCTTGGCAGCAATCATGCTCTCCTCAAACTGGGCATAACTATCAAACACTTGTGTGAAATCCCTCACTGTTACCACTGTAAGGATGGCCTCCTCATACACATCACGGGCCTGAGAGAGTAAAGACACATAAAAAGTAAATGTCAGCGAGTCAAACAGGCACACAGTAAATTGATGTTAATGCAACTGAACTGAACTAGCTGGCTTAATATAAAGCAAAGCAGCATTTTGCATAAACAACTTTCGATATGTTAAGTGCTTTACGATATGACTGGAAATGGAAGCTATTCAGTGGAAACGCACTTTCTCAAAGTGGCCACTCCTGATGTAATAGTCAGCTAAGGAGCACCACAGTTTTCCAAGTTGGTCTGTGAAGCGAGTGAGGCCTCCTCGGATGATGGCCCCTACATTCAGAGAGGTCACTTTATCAGGGTTCTGGGAGATCAGGTCGCATAGCTCATGCCAAAGCTGTCGAAGAAAAAAAATGCAGAGAAAAGATTGATCAATTTTCCTGTTCAGCTTTAAAGGTGCCATATGTAAGTTTTTGCTTTTGCTACCCAGGCACATTATCAGTAATAGCTGTTTACTTACAGAGAGCTTCAGCCATTATTGCAATTACAAGACAAAAGGTTAGAATACACCCTCTGGGCAGCACTACTTCCTCATCCTCGCATGTTGGACTGAGGACAGACTGGATGCTATAGTGACTATCGCAAAATGGTATTACAAGACAGAATGGCCCGTCTCCTAATACCATCGTTCTGCTAACATCAGTAGAAGAAAAGAAGTGATAGAAATAGAAGCAAAACAAGAGTTAAAATCGGCGTTGCTTTCCTTCACTGGAGACAGCTCTTGGCACGTAAAGGAATGAAATTTGACGCTGAACTCACATTTCTTCTAAACTGATAAGTTAAATAGCTGTTAATGCTAGAGTTGGTTATGTAACAACAGCAAAAACTTACATATAGAACCATTAAAAAACAAGCACATTGGGGGTGTGTGTTCTTGGGATGAGAATAAAATCTTACTTGATAGTTAGACTTGCCCTCTTTGGACACAAAGCTTTCGTCATTGACAACAGCTGCTAGTCGCAAAGCTGCTTCATCCAAGCGGCCGACAGACCGTAAGTAGTCTATGTATTCCTCTGTATTCTCTGGAGAAAGCTACATGGTACAAAGAGCAGAACACACATTTGAGGACATTTTCATTCATGTAGAAAAATTTACACTTCCATTTTAGCATCGTCTGTTAACAGCTTTCCTTTTCAATAGTAATTTCACTCATAAAAAGTAATCCTAAATAGTAATCCTATTCTGATGAATTAATAGGATTTTTAGGAAACATATTACACTTCTTAATCAACATTAGAGCTCTGTATCATGATGTTGAAGACTATCTTGAAGAATCTTCAGACATTTAGAGAAAATGTTTACAACATATATTCAGACCTATCATACCATACTGTGATATCATACCACATCACATCCATTTCCATAGATGCCAGTGAAAGAGTACAAATACAAGCATCAGCCTGATCATAAACCTTCTTACGTGACATCTTAAATGACAACTTCTGTACGGAACTTGTGTGTACCATGCTCTCACCTTAAGGTACCTGCGATACACCCGGATGGCGGTCTCAGGCAGGGGTAGGTTACGGACAAAGCGGAGATACAGAGGCCAGATGCGTGGGTGCTGAGTAACAGGAAGAGCTCTGAGTGCACGGTCAAATGTTCGCCGACTTCTTGTGATCTTGCATTGAGACACAAGGAACTGGCAGTAATCAAGCCATATTCTAGGCATCTAGTGTAAGGAAAAACAGATGGTTAGTTTCAAGCAGAACTTCCACAGACCATAGAATAATATTTTTTACTGTCAAGATGTTCAGCATTGAATTTTATGGGAAGTATCACCTTATGCATAAACACCAGTGCCCTTTCATGGCAATTATTGACCTCTTCGTAGGCTGGTTCAGTGATACATTTCCCTTTGACTTGCTTCCGTCTCTCTCTCAGATAACTATACCACAGCTTATAACTGTAAATAAGGAAGAAATTGTTGTTAAAAAGTTAGACCATGAGCAAAAAATCTTAAACCTTATATTGCTATTTTGACACTATCACTTAATTAAAAGTCAATGCTTATTTAATTATTTCAATAAAGCACAACAATTCTAGTCACATTTTAACCTTTAACAATGCTTGACAAATGTCCCATCTTAATCCCCAAAATACTCTTGCATGTAGTGTAATGTTTGCAGGTGCAATTGCGATTGTTTCATCATAACGTTCCGCTGTGTGTTAGTTACCTGCCAGGCAGCTCTTTCAGAGCCCGCTCATAGATCATGTTCAGGGTGGATTTGGGTCCGTTCTGTTTGAACTCGATATAACGCATCCAGCACTTGACCGAGTATGGGTTCCTGATAATCTCTTCTTCATAAGGCAAATCATCGTCCTCCTAACATAGCCAGAAATCACAGCACAAAACACTCAAAGCTCAACTGTAATAACTTTTGAAAGAGTTAAGGCTGCGTCTGCTAAAGCTAACATAAGCGCGACAGCGTAACGTTCCTATAACATTGACAATTTTCATTGTAAATTGAATCAACCTTGAACAGATTAACGATAGCTATTGTGAGTTCAGATTTAAAATACTTTAACAGTGATTTAGAAGCCAAGCACATCTAACTTCAAATCTGATTCCTAGCTTACGAACCACAACATCTTCAACGGTTAAACACATAGCCACTAAAAGTTGGCTAGCTAACACCCGTTCTCACCAAACGCTATTAGATAGCAGCTGTATGGTATAACTTACAAACACAACATCAGTTTTTCCGTTTAACGAAGGCATTTCTTTGTCAGGAGTGAATTGTAGAGTAGACTTGTCGTTCCAGATAATAAGCAAAACCAGCTTTAGCTAACACTAGGTTGTGGACTTTTCAAAGCGTGTAATCCTCAGCAATACTTCCGGCTTCGTCACCGCGTACGTCAGTACGTAACACTAGCCAAAAACTATAAAGCCACAGTGCTTTTGTAGTTAGGAAGAGAAGCTCAATAAGTCCTGAAAGATGATGTGTATTTGTACTGTGTACTCTTTATACTGTATTATCTTGTGCACAAAAAAAGGAACTCGTATCAAAAGTCTAACTTTTGCATTATCTGACATTTACAAAGTCTCTCTAAATCATGTTGTGTCCCCCTTCTACTGGCAATATTAACGTTTTGCTCATGGAGAATTGTAGGCTGAGCACTGCGTGTATGTTTCCTATTAAAATCTGAAACATACAGTAATGTTCACTACTGCAAATTCATTCATTTACATGTTAACAGTGTAATGATAATTATGACTTTGAAACACATTGTAGAAGACAGATTTCTGGTAGATTACTGTATATAATTCACCATAATGACTAATACTAGAATGACTGTAGTTTTCACTCTTAAAGAAAGTGATAACCTGGAGTGTCAGCAGAATTCCAAAATTTGAATCTTTTACTTACAGTAATCAGAAATAAGCTACATATTTGTCTTTAATTCATGGTAAGCTCTGTTGATGACTGTTTTTCTTACTACAAAAGAGAAATGTTTGTTCAGCTGAAATGTTCACAGTACAAAAGTAGGCGGCAAGTAATTATGGCTCAAATGACAGCCACTGTATTCGAGCCATAATAACACTGTATGAACCTGAAAGAGTTACAAAATACAACATATGTAATTACCACTTGAAAAACAATAATTTTGACCATCCTTTTCGATAGCACTTATGAACACACAAAAACAGAGCACGAAATTTATTAATTATTGGAGGCCTGTTTTTTTTTTTCTAATAAATGATCTCACAATATGTTATAACTTGAACTTATATTTTAACACAGTGCCCCAGTCCCCCATGTTTTACCGTAATGGTGAAATGTTTGTCTATATTATCAGCGTACACAAGTTTTCATTGTATTATTTTTTTCATATAACTGAATAAACCAACTGTGAACAGTGAAATTGTGCTGCGACAAGTCTTGACATGTTGGTTTATTTGGTTCTAAACACAAATAATTGTATCTGTGTGAGTGAAAGGGATGCAAAAATGTAAAATAAATACTATGGTCAATTTATAAAAGCTAAAATTACTTAGGCCAAGATTGCAATTATAAGCTTGAATGTAAAGTTATAAAAATTATTTAAAAACTTTTATTGTATAATCAATGTAATAACTTCTGAAAGGCATTTAGATAGTTGTCTGTTATTTTCAGGATGATATAGGTCATTTTATTTTGGAGCCAATGCCAGAAATGTCCGAAAACCAGAGTCACATAGTCTTTCAAGCACACTGAGTTTCCACAACAGCAACAACATCCTTAGAATCAAATGTAGCATGAGTATAAAGAACTTTGATATCCGAGTGGGACTTAATATAGGTCTTATCTCAGCCTGGTTGGCAAACATCTTTCTAGTCCTTTTAAGGCAAGGTGTAATACCACTTGATCTTTATAGAAACGGCCTTACATTCAATTTTATTAGAGGAATATGAGGTGTGCCAATGTCCTGCAACCATATACCAGCACCACTTGTGTGCCTCTCCAAATGTAAGTTCCATTCCTGGCTATGAACATGTTTAATTGCAAGGGTAAGTAGATACAACATCTCATTACAAAATGAACACATCCCTCCCAAGAGTCTAAATTTATATGAGTAAATTATTTATTGGAACAAAGTAGTTGTTGAGAAACCTGGGTGTGTATTGTACAGCATCTATTTTGGGACATATGTTGGACATTACTATCCCTCATTTATATTATGAGCACAAGGAAAGTCAAATCAAATGCATCTCTATAAGACACGTTGCATGATATTACTAGTATTACATGGCATTCTCTTCAAAATTAATATGAGGTGTGTGAGGGATTTAAAGTTACCATGCTAAGTGTTATTTTACTGATATTGGTGATACCTGTCAATGGCCATGGTCCTCAGTTTTACTGTATTTCAAAGATCTGAAATGTGGACAAACTCTGACACTCAATACTAATGACATTTAAGTGTATCTCACTAAGAGCCAAGGGTTAATGGGTTCAAGGCACAACTCCCTTCATATATTATTTAAATATTTATTTATTAAATGAGTTAATGTTTAGATATTATTTTATATCATTAAATATATGATATGATTAAATGTACAATGCCTCATGCAATAATTAAATATAAAATTGTTATTAGTGTATTTTTTCCCTTTTCATTTTTAGTTTTATTAAAAGTTTGCTCAAATTCTGATAGTAGCTTGCTGAAGTAATTTTTTTTTTTTTTCAGTTTTCTTGTTTGACTGCTATGTTAACAGCTAAGCAGTGTTATATCTTACACACAAAAAAAGCTTACTAAACCTTCAATGTCACAAGATGGGTCTTAGGATGACAGGGATGCTTGACCAAATCGAGTGGCAGACTGCTGCTGACCAGGCAGTTCCAGCCTCTATAAAAGCAGTAGCTTAAACTCCTCTGAGAACTGACAGGCATCCCACGCAGGTTAGTACTTTGTGTGTCTTTATGCTCACCAAATTTGCTTTTAATTAATATTACATTAATGTGAAGTAATCTTTCAGCGATTTTATCATTAATCAAAGATGTTCCTTACAAAGATGTTAGAATAGCTTTTGCAACTACTCTTAATAGTTAATGTAGAAATGCTCTACAGTGAATCTGGGATTGGCTATTCTTTGAACAATCAAAACACTTTGGATTCACTGATGAGTATGAAAATGGTCTTCATAGTGGTATAGGTACTCATATCACAGAGTTAACTGTAAAGGCTTATTGAGCCATGAAAGCTTGCAAAAAATAGGTTAAAATGTAAGTAGTGTGACTGCTGTTTCCTGCTGTAGGTACTAGTGTAAAATTGTTTAATTTTGTGTCCTCTTCAATGACCATCTCAATCTCTCTTTAAAAGCATCCTTGGACAACAGCAGATCAGTGCCTCTCAGTTGGGATAAGTTGGGGTAAG